>NW_003302552.1:10278077-10310435 GCF_000004255.2 Arabidopsis lyrata subsp. lyrata
TCTCTCTCTCTCTCTCTCTCTCTCTCTCTCTCTCTCTCTCTCTCTCTCTCTCTCTCTCTCTCTCTCTCTCTCTCTCTCTCTCTCTCTCTCTCTCTCTCTCTCTCTCTCTCTCTCTCTCTCTCTCTCTCTCTCTCTCTCTCTCTCTCTCTCTCTCTCTCTCTCTCTCTCTCTCTCTCTCTCTCTCTCTCTCTCTGAGTTTTGTTATGTAATCCTAAATTACAAGTTAAAGAACCACTTTGCAAATAAAAAGGTTAACTATTATAGAAGAAGAAATAGAGTTCCTCTATATATAGAGCAAAAAATAATAAGAGACATTTCTGTTTTGGCACACTTTATTCAACTTTGTGATCAAAATAGACACTTTATGAATGTTTCAATGTTTTTTCACTGTTGAAAAAACATCAATACCATATTGCCCTTGAGAAAGAAGTTTGAGTGTAACCAAATAAGTACATACATAGCAAACCCTTCTTTTTTTTCCTCCTTCCTCATCGCTTCTATCTATTTCTCTTTATTTTTTTCTTTTCTTTTTTCTTTTTCTTTTTCTTTCATTTTCTCTTTATTATCACTTTAGTTACTTAATATCACATATATTATTATTTTTCTTTATACAATAAACTAGATTTAATTTTTCGTACGTTTTAAGATCTATTGTTGCTATATTTTAAGTAAATAATTATATTACATACTATCCATTTTCGATTGAACATTTGTTTATTACTAAATAGATGTTCAAGGATACTTGAACAAATATATTATACCAACATTTGTAACTACTGATCATCCAAAGATATCCGTTAAACTCTGACCACATGGATGAATAAGGATAAGGTTTTTTGGTGGACTATATATCCGCCAAACTCTGATCAAGTGTTTTTGTTCATGACGAATTGTTTTTTTTTTATATGACCATCCAACCCTGAACACATGGTTAATTATAATTTATCTCAAACATTTATATCAAACGACCTCGACACATTTGAATATATGAACTCTATTTTTGTAAACAGCCACACACGCAAACTCATCCAAACAAACAATATCTACAAATACTAGAACAAACATACTACACTATGGATTATTCATAACATATCCATATGGAACTGACCAATCCTATCATGCCCATATGAACTAACCTTTATACGAATCATAGCATGACTAAGGCAACAATTAAGAATAATAAAGTGATATCAGTAGATGTCAAACACTAACATGAATATGTAACTTCGTTTAAATGAATAACACTAAAACCTAACCCTAGCCTTATAAACCCAAACCAATATGTAACTTCTTTAAATGTATAACTCTAAACCCTAACCCCTACCTTATAAACCCAAACCGATATGTAACTTCGTTTAAATGAATAACACTAAACCCTACCTCCTATTTTATAAACTCAAACCAATATGTAACTTCGTTTGAATGTATAACTCTAAACCCTAACTTTAAACCCTAAACCATATACTTAAACCCTAAAACTTATACAATAAACTTTAAAAATTAAACCCATAACAGTAATCAATTGACCTTTAACCCATGAACTCTAAACCCTAGACATAAACCCTAAAAACTAAACACTTTTAACGATGCAAATAATCTATCCACGTGGAAGTGACCATGAGAGTAGAAAAATACTCAGTCAAACACTAAAATGGGACATAAAAACCTGTCCATATGAACCTTACCATGAGAGTAGGAAAAATTAAACAGAGCTATAACCAAATAGGAAAATATTAACATGGTACATATGGAACTAACCATTTGACATTCAAATAAGATTATGTGAGTGACAATCTTAGAAGTAAAAACATGTCCTACCCAGTCAACTTTAACCAACAATGTGTGTAAATACTTCGTCCACATGGACCTGACCAACAATTGAGTCATTAAGATCAAGGAATTTCATATTGTGTAAGAAAATATAGCACGATGTGGAGAAAGAAATAAATTGAACAATGGTGAACAAAATATTATGTTCATTAAAATTTGTCTAGTTGGATGAGCTTGCATGTATGGTTGGTTACAAAAACATAGTTCGTATGTTCGGAGACATTGTATATAAATGCTTTGAATATATTAATTTTAACCATGTGTTCAGTGTTGGATGGTCTAAAGAAAAAAAATCTAATAGTAAAACCTGAACAATAGACACTTGATCAGAGTTTGGCACATGTATAGACATGTGGTCAGAGTTTAGCGGATATGCTTGGATAATCGCTAGTTAGAAATGTTTGTGTAATAGGTTTGATGTGAGCAATAAAACGATTTTTTTTATTCAAGTATCTGTGGACATGATCTAGTGGATGGGGTTGATCTGGATATAAATTAATGTTTGAGATATGTTAATAAATCTAATTGCATTCATTCATTTTGTATTGACCACTAGATTATTAAAATTTTAAAAGTAAATAAACGTTTTAAATTGATAGTGGTGTTTATTTACAAACGAACAATTGGTCAAAAAAATTTGATAATGATGTGAAATTACCTACTTTCTTATATCCATATATTGTTATTTCGATCATAGTATTGAGCTACTAAGCTTGCACAACTTTAATCGCAATGAGAATATCATCTCTTGAATTTAAGTTTGTATCTAGTTAGAATTAAGGACTTGTAAAAATCATGTTTTGATTTTAATTTGTCCATTACAATTTCAATATTAATTTTTGTCTACTTTGTAAAATGGGTTTTCAAATGTAGAAAAAAGATAATTATAATTAAGTATACAAACACTAAATTGTTATGGCTGTTTTAATAATTTCTAACTGTGCTTAGAAGAAAGAAAAGAAAAATAAAGTAAGAAATCAAAACATATAAAAGTAAGGTTTCACTCTCTTCTTATTGGTCTATTTGGAAATGTAACTTAAATTTTTTTTTTTTAATTAAATCATAAATAAAACTCATTTAACTCACACTTTAATATAGAAACTGAAATCATTAAAATTATACATTAACTATATTTTTCCACTCAATTTTATTCAACACACAATAAATTAGAATTGTAACTCCCATAATTTTTTTTTTAATTGTAACTTATCTCACTCCTCATCCTATAAATACTCATTTCTCATTCTCTCATCCTTTCATCCTCTCACCCTCTTCCACTATAGCTCAAATCTTAAATATTTTTTTGTTTTGTGTTCTTACATTAGCTTCCTTTTTTTCTGAAAGATGCATCTTTATTGTCTATTTTAGATAATCATCTTATAAGTAATCATTCTCTCATCTTCTTCTACTATATTTATTTTTCTATTTTTTATGTTGTTGTATAGATTAAAAATCAAGAATTTGATTCTAAATTTATTGTAGATGTATTATATATATATATATATATATATATATATATATTTAACATTGTATTTATTTTGTATATTTCTAAAGTCATACTAAAATATACTTATTTATTTTTTAATTTTCATTTTTTAGTTTAAATTCACATATGTATACTAAAAGTTTTGATGGTTATAACAAAATTTTCAGGTTTATTGGTGATGAAGAGTTAAATATAGCAATTCCAGTCATAGCACAACAAGATAATGAAGTTGAAAAGTTCCATTTCCATTATCTACTTTAGATGTTTGATTATTTTCTAATATATTCATGTAATTTTTTTAATTATGCAATATTTAATGAAATAAATTATTGTAATATATTTATTAAATATATATTTCTTACCTTTTTCTGATCCCGAATAAATTTTGTAATTTATTTTTAATATATGTATTATTATATTTACTTTTTGTGGTCCAATAGATAATTATAGAAAAATCGTTATACTGTTTATTTTATTTAAAATTTGAAGTTTAAGTATTTTTCAAATTGAAAAATTTTTTGTTCAAAAACATTTGGTCCTTAAGATAAAAAAAACGAATCATATGGTTCAAGAAAATTAAATTTAGGTACACTAGAAAAATAGAATGATATCATTAGAATGAAACCTAACACTCATACTTAAATAGAGTGAAATATACAAGAAAATAACTATAATTAAAACAAAAATAATTTTATTAAATCCTATAAAGATAAAACCATTAGTTTAAAATCTATCACTAGAATTTAAATTGATGAGTCTCACCAAAAAAAAAAGAATTTAAATTGATGAGTGAAATTAAAAATATATATATATATATATATATATATATATATATATATATATATATATATATATATATATAGAAGTTATCCTTGGATCTTTGATGATTTTAATTAGATTGAAGTTCATATGATTTTTATAAGAAAAAAATTTTAGTTTGCCACTTGCAAAATAAGATGAATTTGAACTATTATGTGGGAGTTTATATCAACAAACAAACAAATTATATGTGAGTTTATTATATCAACAATTTATTTTGTAAAAGTAATAGATAACATATGTTTATTGATGTTTACATACATAAATAATAGTAAAGTAAAAAACAATACTAAAATATGAGCAAATGCAAGATATCAAATCTTAAGAGGCTTTAAAAAAAATTTCAATCATATTTATATTGAAACAAATGTCATCCACATCATTAGCATGGAATAATTTAAGATTTTTCTCTAATAATATATAAGAATTATATTTTATGTATTTTCTCATATTTTGTAACCTCGATATTAATAATTATCGTTATGTTGTTAATGCTCACACTAAATTGCAACAATATTTTAAATACAATTAATACAAAATGAATTCTACACAATGAATTCTTTGAAATGTAACATAACTTTTATACTATACATACAATTAACTTACTCATAAATGCAAACGATCACAATCTGAAAGGTTACAAATTTGAGCAATGCAAGCACAACAGATCGATCCAAATACTTACGAAGACTGACGGAGAGATCATGAAGATGAAAATGTGCGATCCTAACTCAGTGATGGGCCGGTTTGGACCTGAATAACCGAATAACGATAACTATTATTCCAAAAAATTTAAGTTTTTTAGCTAAACATGATGATATCGAAACAATCTATATCTAATCCGATAAATTCGAATCCATATTATCTTAATTTTGATAAAAAAAAATTTAAAAATCATTATATTCCACAGTCTTTACACCATTATAAATAATCAAGAGATATTAACTAAGATGAATCTGACGAATTACATATTATTTTTTTGTTAACGCTTCAAAGTTTACTCGATGTCGATGCATGTAAGAAACAAGCACAAGGAAAGATGTTCACCGGAACCGCAAACGCAACAATCGTCGGGGAATCCTTCTTCTTCTTCTTTGACAGCTGATAACTTGCCTCCTCCATCGACTACAAGAACGTATTGCTCAGAGTTCCTATTCATCTCGTGAATATCTACGAGTCGAATCCAGAACAACTTCATATTTCACTCTCTAGATTATCAGAAATTTACTAGATTAACCCTTACGTTTTATGAGTTACTAGGGAAAAATCCGGGCTACGCCCGGGTAAGACATTTGAAGATTGATATTTTAAATTAGTTAACTTAGTTTTTATTCTTTGTAGTTTCTTTAGGAAATATGAAAAGAAAATTTTATAATTTTTAAAAATCTTGTATTTAACATTTTAACAAAAGCTTATATATATCGAGGCGGATTTTAGAGCTAGTTATAATTTTTTGTTTTTTACGTATTCGATTTCCCTTAAATACCCTTTCTTATTGATCTCTTTTGGAGTCTATATAGAAATTATTATAGATCTAAAGTTAAAAGGCTAACACTTGGTCATAAGTTTTACCACATCTTTTAAAGGCACCTATCATGCAACAAATAAATGGTGAGTACTCAGTTAATTGCGATAGTCAAGCCATATTTTATTTTTTTGATGATAGTATAAATAGGTTTCTACTTTGTATAACCACCTTAGTATCAACGTAACGAAGAGCAAAGTTTTTGTTTTACCCACCACCTCTGGCCTTAAAAGCTGAGTCTTTCAAAGCCTTACCAAACAACTTTGACATTACATAATATACCAAACAACTTTGACATTACATAATATACCCACCAGGCCACCAGGTTTTTGTCCTTGGCAAAACGATACATATCTTCAGTTGCTTTTTATATAAAACTGCATTTCCAAAAAAATACCAACACATAAATGGCTCGCCAAGTAGAGTTGAAACAAATTCACTGTCTCGTCTGCAACCATGAAAAGCAACATTTGATCTGTAACATGCTATGTACCATTAAAAATCAAAATCATATTAATAAACTGCCCTCTTATTTAGATTTGTAAAGCATTTACTTGCTTGCTTGGCTTCTCACGAAACTATCAAACTCTAGAGTTCTACTTTATGAAGTAAGAAATATACAAACAAAAATCCATACTAAATCAAGAGTTCAAATTTGTGACGAACCTCACTTGGATGGATTCTCGGCGTCGTCTCAGTACAGAAGGAGGATTGGACCTTTGCTGTCCTATGCAAATGGTCGAAGCAAGTATTAGATTTGGAGAGCTTTATTGATTACTATGTACAGTCCACTACGTACCTATGACATCATGTTTGAACAACATCTATATCAATAAATTAAACTACAAAATATGTCTTTTTGTTTAAATTTTACCAAAAGAGATTTGATCTTTGTTCTCTTACTCCCTTGTCTTTATCAAAAACTGCTCATGTGCCGTATTTATAATTAGTGTGTAGAGGCTCCTAAACTGTAATCCAAATTGGAGGCTATATAAAGTATAAATGATTAAAAAATACAGAAACTATTGATGAACAAAATTGCACCATATATAGATTCTATTAATCTTAAATCTATGTCTCCCATACTCATTGATCACAACTACCTCAAAAGCACGACTTTACTTACCATGAGAGTTGTGATCGATCGAAATCTAGCTATAAGTTCCTTTGAACGATTGTAAAGTTCTATCCTCTTTTTTGATATCCTAAGAACAACAATTGATGAAAAATTAGATGTATTGTTGTGAAAGTTCAGAACTGAAAGACACTTTCTTGTTGATATATATATCACCTACATATCCGCTGAAAATTGGTGGTGAAATACGCTTAAAGCTAGAGGAGGAGGAGGAGGAGAAAACGCTTTGATGCAATACCGTAATTATTTAAATGGAACAAAAACGTAATAGGAATGAAGAAATATTGTTTACCTTAGCAAAATATGGTTCCATGAATCCGCATGATCTCCAAAATTAGGGTTTCGAACCACTTCAGAGATTGCATATTGTTTTTGTTTGAAGAAATTCTGTCTATAAGCGAGCAAAAGACAAATACACAAATATAATTGCCACTGCTCTCCATAACTGTTAAGAAAAAGGAGAAAAACCATGCGTTAATCGATTGAACTTTTAAGAGAGAGGTTACCATGAAAGAGAGAGCCAGATTGCAGGGGAGGAAGATGAAGACAATCGATTGATCAGATTGAACTTTTATATCGTAGGGGAGAGGAAGTGCCGCTTGTGAGACTTAGTTTAGAGGGTAGTAAATGAAGAGATTAAAGGATACAAAGAATTGAAGGAAGATGAAGCGTCCTTACAATGAAAATGTCGAATGACATCATCATCTCATAAACCACGTGGCATAAGGTAAACTCACAAAACAAAACAAATTGATGTGCTGATGTGGCTTTCTCATAGGTAGTGTTTTTTTTTGCTGATGTGGATGGCCTTAGAGGCCTCAATTAGCATCTTTTATTCGTAAGAGATTCTAGTAATGATTTTAAATCATATATATAAAAGAAAGGTTTCACTCTCTGCTTATTGGTCCACTTGGCAATTTATTTTCAAAAATATAATTTTTTTTAATTAAACTTAAAATGTAACACATTTAATCATATACATTAATCCATATATACTTTAAATTCACACTTTACTACTAAATTGTATCTGAAATTACATAATTGTGAATTGACTATTTTTTTCTCAATTCATTGTCATTTAAACACACTATAATTATAATTGTAACTTCTATAATCTAATTATTTTCGAAATGTAACTTCCATCACTTCTTTCCTATAAATAACTATTCTCACATCCTCCTCCACAATGTCTCAAATCCTAAATATTTTTTTTTGTTTTGTTTATGTTCTTGCATGAGTTGAAAACTCAATTAAGATATCATTGTAAGAGTTTGATTATATATATATATATATATATATATATATATCTTACATTCTTTTCAATTTTATTTCTTCTTTGTTTTTTTGTACTTTTTCCTTCCTTCTTTGTTTTTTTATAATATTTTTAATATAAAATTATATATGTATAATATAATTTTGATGGCTATGATAAATTACCTTATTGATGCAGATTCAAAAATATTATTTCGGACCATCGCACAATAAGGGAATCAAGCTAAAGAAACTATTTATATATTTTTTTACTTTGGATATTTGATTATTTCTTATATATTTCTGTATATTTATTTTATTTTTAAAAGTATGCAATATTTTAATGAAATAATTTTTTGTAATACAATTATCAAATTAATTTTCCTTAAATCTCTCGTACCTCCAAAACAATTGTAATACATATTTTTGAATATTTTCTTTTAATGTACATTACACCATGTAAGAGCTATAAAAAGGCTCATTTGTTTCATTGTAGAGGACCACAAAATTTGAAAGTAGTATAAAGCGTTTTCTCTAAAACTTAAGGCTTTGTTTTTGTTTATCTAAGTTAGGTTGATTCCTTTACTTAGTAAACGTTTGTTCTTATGTCTTGTTGAGCGAGTCATCAAAACTTAGAGCTTGTGCTGTATCAGAGTCTTATCACAACTTCGCCCCGCCATCATTTTCCCTCATTTGGTCCCACACAAGAGAAGCGACCGCCATCGTGTCAGATTTCCACCTTCGACCATCTTTCCTTCACAAGAGAGAAGCGATCGCCAGCTTGTGAAGCCGCCATATCTATCCGCATACGAGTCTCACCACCGAGTCTTGTATCAATGTAAAAAATAAATATCAAGTTTTTATGATAATATTTGAATTGTAAATAGTAATATACATTTTTTCTTAATCTATTTTCTTTCTAACCAAATTTCAATATGACACATTCTATTTTGCAATATAATTTAACTATTTATTTCATAATAATAATATGTTTAATTCTACACACTCCATCTTAGTGGATAAGAGCTAAAAATTTAATTCTACAAACTCCATCTTTTAAATTTTTCTGATATTTAGAAACCTACATATTTTCTATATTAATGTTCTACCTCTCATCTCAATTTCTCTACTTTATTTAAATATACTTAAATCATGTAAGTTGATTTTTCTTTTTAAACTAAATTACTACTATTATGTGAGTTAAACTTTAGATATCACTACCTTATCATAAACGTCATACTCGAACATGAGTATAGAAACAATAGAATGTGAAAATATAAGTGAGTTGGAGCAGATTTTACTATAAAACTAGATAAGGTCCGCCTAAATAGGTGGATGTGAGAAATAAATATAATTCTTTTGATAATATTTGAATTCTAAATAGTAATATACAAGGATTCTTCTTTGTGCCTTAGTCGTTTCGAATTTTTCTGCTCTTTGAGTTGATCAGCTATGGCTTCTGTTCTTTCGTTCTTCTAGGTTCCTGCTTTCACTTCTCTTGGAGTTGCTGTCTTGTTTGAACTCGGTGTAAGGTTTACCCAGGTCTGTTTCCCTCTTCTAATATTTCAAAATGTATCCTTCCTTGGTATATATTAATAAAACTTCAGATGACAAAAAAGAAGAAGCATATAACGTATTTTAGACATTGCAAAGAACCAAGAATAAAACCATTGTACCTTTCAATTGCATCGTTTATACCAATGAACCATTCATACATCATCTTATATAAAAGTTATATTCACTGTCTCTCGTATTCATAAGACTTTAGATATGTGAATCCTGTAATAAAGCTCATATCTTGGAGGCATCAGCTGTGATCCGACGGTTGAGGGCAACGGCAGCCTTCGAACCGTTGGGACGGCCAAGATGCTTGCTGATGAAATCTCCAGCAGCTATAAGCTTTCCCAAGTCGACATTGGTCTGGACGCCTAAACCGTTCAACATGTAAACCACATCTTCTGTGGCTACATTTCCTGAAGCTCCTTTTGCATATGGGCAGCCGCCTAATCCAGCAATTGATGAGTCTACTATGCTTATTCCCATCTGTTTTTGCACCAATACATGTCAAACCATAAATGAAGTTATATATATAATCAAATATTCTTCTATTAGTGCTTGACTTACTTGGAGAGACACCAATATATTTGCAAGAGCTTGCCCATATGTGTCATGGAAGTGAACAGCCAGCTTGTCGGCTGGCACAACTGCCATCACGGCTTCAAGCATTGGAACCACAGAACCTGATTTATTCAATTCACCAAACAGAGGGAATTGATTACTGAGAGACTCAAATCTCAACGAATTGCGAAGCCCCAAAACCCAAGAAATCCACACCCAAAATAATCTACCGAGGCATTTCTCATAAATCCAGCGATTCCAGCCCTCACTAACTTCTTTCTAACCAACTAACAACCGCTTTATTCGGCTACATTCAGTCCTAGGCTAGGTAGCAGACTCATAGCTACTAACATGAAGCTAAACGTCTTCAAAGTTTATCACTCCCATATACAGTGCACAGGCGTAGTTGAATACACTACACAAGATTTGAAGTAACGAAATTACCAGGAGTGCCGATTCCAATTGTATCACCCAGAGAAATCTCAAAGCAGCCCATATCATAGAGTTCTTTCACAACATAAGCCACTTTTGAGGGTGGAACGGCTCCCTCTACTGGACACCCCACAACGCAAGATACATACCTTCAATATTGGTTGGCAAACAATCATGAACTGTAATTAGAACCAACTGTGTCTGCTATTATATTACAACAGCTTGATTCTACCACAAACAACACTCAATGGGTCAATAATATGAGACATCAAACCAGAACTAACTTATCATAGTAAGCTCGGAAAAGAGAAATTCTTCATGGTCTATAATCCGTATTTTTACAATAGTACTGTCTGACAGGCCCTATGATAAGATTATCACGCATATGGATTAAAAGTACTGTCTGACAGGCCCTATGATAAGATCCACCGGTCACTCAAAACACGCATTTAAATTAGATAAGGTGACAAACCATCAAGCAGTTGAATAGCGAGAAACCATAATAACAATAACTGGGTAAAAGAATTGAAAGATGTTTTGCCCACCAGCAAAGAAGTATGTAAAACTTGATTGGGCACGTTTCTTGATAGATACCATCCAGGGGAAACAGATAATGTACACAATCAGAGACAAATTAAAAGAAACATACCCACGGACTGGAACCGAATGCTCCTTTGCAGCAGTGGCAACAGCACGATATCTCAAGAGACTCTCTTCTATGGTACAGTTAATATTTGACAAGGAGAATGACTCAGAAGCCGATGCAAAGATTGCAACTTCCTTAGCACCTGCAGAGACAGCCGCTTCAAAGCCCTAAAAAGAAGCAAGCATTCCATGGTGGTGTTCATAAGTAAGAAACCATGAATTATTTGGCGAGTATTTGGCGAGCCTTAAGAGATAAATGAAACACACTTTTAGATTCGGTGTCAGAACGGGCAATCGAGCCCCATCTAAAGTATTTACTGCATCCATTACATCCTTTGCATCTGCAAGCTACAAGGCGAAATAGTATAAATTTCTGTTCAGTCAAATTAGTTTCACGTAAGCATCCATTACGGAAATTGTTTCTATAATCTAAATTGTTCCATACTTCCTCTACTTGGAAAATGGTTTTCACCATTTTTTTAACTACCAAAAGCAATTTGAATATCTTGTAGCAAGAACTATTGATTGTAACCAAAAGAAATTCCCAAAAATGGGATGCTTGTTGCTCATTTGAATTTAGGCACAAGCAAGACCGTCAAAACAAGCAATGGATTTATTTTCGAGTTAGTACTCACGAAAATTTTGATTCCATGATGTGTGATAGGACTCCTGATGAGATGCAAATCCCAACAAAACAAACTAAAATTTATATTGTTGCATCTTGAAAACTATTTAGTTGCAGCTAACTCTACGAAGGATTCCAATTTTATGAGAAATTTATAAAAGTCTTATCTACAGTATAAAAAAATCATATCTTCAAAGTGGTCGCTCTATATACTTAATTATAGGATACACCAAACACGAAAGTTCAGGAAAGATATAATTTATAAACACCTACTTAACAGCATTACCTGGGGAACCCATTTTGGTGATACAAAGCTTGTAGCCTCGACAACAGGCAATCCAGAAGAAACTAATCTCTGAATTAGTTCCACCTTTACAGATGTGGGTACTATATTTTTCTCATTCTGCAGGCCATCCCTTGGGCCAACTTCTACAATCTTTACAAACTTTGGTATACCTTTAGAGATCTGAATTTCAAACAGCAAAAAACAAAACAGAGTAAGAGAGAGTAGTGGGAAATTTTTCAGCAGAAATGGAAAAAGACGAATCATTTTAGAGACATATGTTTACAAAACTATCCTACATAGACAGGGGAATGAAAAGAAAACCGGATATGTGGCTATGTTTTATGTAGAGGTCAAAAACTACTTCCACCATCAAGATTTACCTTATTACTTGAATGCATTTTGCCATTCTCATTGCTACATGTGCTAAACTTATGCTCCTTGAAACTTTTGGATTCCCTTAAAGTCCCAGAAACTGTGGAAGTCCTTCCTGAAATTGAAGTATTCCGAAACAAATGTTGTTCTCCTTCAGATAGTTTTCGAGTATGCTTTCTCCACGGAAAGGACTCTTTACCAAAGCTTTTATCATCATCACTGTAAGTAAACAGATATTTCAAGAGCTTTCACAAACAAAACGATAAAAAAGGAAAGCAAAGATTGATATATAGCCAACTCACACGCAACTGTTAGAGGTGGTGCAATCTCTTCCGTCAATCCAACGGTGTCCCATACCGACATCATCTCTCGGCCTACAAGCACCAGACGAAAATCTCTGAATCCTATCCATAGTGCTCATACTTGGCAACTTGTCAAAGCTTAGCGGCTCCTCCAAACTCGACATGGTGAACAAATGTGAGACTGGAATAGAAGGATGATGCAAATGAGTGTTGTGTGTTAAACTCTTGCACCATAAAGAATGGGCTCGTCTTGCCCCATTCCATTGCATTTTTCAGCAATAGTTTGAGTTTTTTTTTCTGGAGAAAAATGGTCAGGTCCATTGCTCAAATATATGTTCAAATACACCACAAAACATATACATAATTCTGCAAATTATCCTTCAAATTCCAATTATTAACCCGAAATCAAAAAAAAAAATTACCACAAATGTTTTTTGTTTAGAAGAGCCTTAACATTCTATTGAATTGGATCAGCGTAAGAGAAAACGGAGAGGCCGAAATTTACCGTGAAAAGTGGGATTAATTCCTCCGATGAAGAATCTCAGGCAATAAGATTCGTTTTCCGATGACGAAAAGAAGACGCACAATGAAGAAGGGACGCGTCAAGTTTATCTCCTCTAATTCTGGTTGGGAGGTCCTCTTGGAGTTGGGGGATGAGTAACATTTAATTTAGACCTCAATAAATATATCAATTTATAACATGTTTTTTTTTTCCTTATTTAATGATTGGACAACAAATTTTAAATAGAGTATAGTGTATAGTGTATGTAATTAAGTATTATATTGTGGAAATTTATTTGAAAAAACTTGACCTTAATCAAGTGGTGTGTGATAGTCCTTGTTTTAAATAAATAATGTCTGTTTAGACTTTAAATTTTAAAACAAGTAAAAAAAAAAAAATCGTTATTGCATTTTTCTGGATACGAAAAAAGATAGTAACGACTGTTACTTTCGGCTGTAGAGACTTTGACTGCAGAGGCTTTAACTTTAGATACTTTACCTGTTAAAATGTGATTGGTAACAACAATACTGTAGAAACTGTGGTTGTAAAAAATATTTAAATAAAATAATTACAGCGAATATAAACTCAAACTGTGATATAACAAGGAAATTTACACAAAAAAATTTATGAGAAGTTTTTATACATTCATATTTCTCCATTTTTGTATCAAATGTAATATCTAATGTTTTTTTTTTATATACATAAGTGGATCTTAAAAGAACATAAAAAAATCAATTGTAAATTAGTTAATACTTTTTTAAAATTAATTTTCCAACGAAATTTATAAGAAATTTTTATATATTGGGAAAAAGAAAATAAAGAAAACTATTATTTTTTTTTTGTCAACAGCTTAAATAAAATAGATGCTCAAAAGAGTCATTCCTGGGGAATGTTGTTTACATAAGTGATATGATGCGGTTCGGTACGAATTTTTCGTCCCAAATTATCCGCTTTTACATTTGCGCTACGCGGAATTAAAGATAAAGAAAAATTAGAGAATTCTTCCTTGTCACTCTTCAAGTCTTCCAAATACACTGAGAAGGCCGGCCATTCGGTTGGGGAAGACACCATCTTCACCAAATCTGAACAGTCTGTAAAGAAAGCTACATCTTAGTTGTCAGCACCAATCATACACTTTATCGCCCAGAGTAGAACTTCGACTTCTGTATGTAGGGGGGATAGACTTCGCCGGATGTTTGCAGCTCCCATGGTTGGCATCTCTCCATTTGCAGATGTACAGTACCACCCTGTTCCTGAAAAAATATCAGACCTTTTCCATGATCCATCCACGAAACACCGATGTCCGGAGTAACTGGAATCCAATGAAATCTCTCTCACGCGATTTCGAGTTACAGTATCAAAGAACCTTGGTTGTCAATATGTAGCTCAGATTGAGCAACCTGCCAAGCTTGTGCCTCTTTCTCCGCTAAATGTAGAACCTCTAATGGGTCTTTATCCACATTATCAAAAATCTTCTCGTTTCTCGCTTTCCAAATATACCAAAATTATCCATGGAAATGAAGATGAATCAATCTCTGATGGAATTCTCTAGAAAAGATGATCCAAGTTCGCGTAAATAGAAGCCGAGGGAAAAATCCTTGTAACCGAAGGGATTGGAGAAAGAGCCCAGATTTGTCTTGCAGGATGATATTTTTGTCACATCTAACACATCCGGTGTCACAATTTATACCTCTCTTTCTCAGATTCTCCGTAACAGGTACGCAACCTGATAATATTTGCCACAAAAAATGTCGTAGCTTTGGTGGACACTTCACCTTCCATGCATAAGCTTTCAGAGATTTGATATCCGGGCCAAAAAATTTAAGGTTGGCATCAGAAGTCTCTATCCGTGCGGTATGGTAACCCGATTTAACCGTATAATTTCCTGATTTTGTGAAATGCCAACCAAGGGTATCCTCCTTAGTTGAGACACCCAAAGGCAAAACACTAATCATCGCGACATCCTCTGGATCAAAAAGCTCTGCCAAGAGATTCATATTCCAAAAGTTTGATCGGCTGTCGATAAGTTGATTAACTTTTAAAGATGGGTCAGTAATTGAACCATTACTTTTTGCTGGTCTCGGAAATTGAGCTGGTATCCATGAGTCCTCCCATACTGAGATGGACGCCCCAGAACCAACTCTTTTAATAAGTTCTTTAAGAACCAGAGATCTAGCTGACATTATACTTCTCCAACCATAAGAAGGAGAGTACGATTTTATATTATCCAATGGATTGGATTTCCGGAAATACCGTCCTTTAAATACCCTTGCAAATAGTGACTCAGGAGCCATAATCAAACGCCATAATTGTTTAGCCAGTAACGCTGAATTAAAATCATCCACGTTCTGAATTAAAATAAAGAAAACTATTAATTTTTATTCTTTTTAATTCTAAAGTCAAGTTTACGTGGCTTTAGAAAAAAACTGAATTCAAAGAGTATAGAATAAAAGAAGGACTTTAGAGACTTTAAAATTATTTAAAGCCAAAAAAGTGTGATTGGGAAAATAAAAAATTTTAAAGACTAAAACTTTTCTAAAGCTTTAAAAGTGATTACCAATCACCCCCAGTGTATTTTTGTCGATGGAAATCGAAAAATATCTAATGTATTTTTATGGAATTTTTCCAAAAAATAAATAATATGTTATTTTATATGATATCTAACGATTTGTTTAGCTTTAAACTTAAAAAATAATTGTATTTTACTTACGATATTGCTATAGTAGTACATCAACTTTACAAATAAAGTTCCAATATCTTCAGTCTTCACCTACCTACATGACATTTTCAGATAAAATAAGACTGAAAAATATTGTAGGAGATTAAAAAGACTGAAAAATAATGTAGAAGATAAAATAAGACTGAAAAGTAATATAGAAGATTAAATAAGACTGAAAATAATATAGAAGATAAAATAAAACTAAAAAATAATAGAAGATGAAATAAGACTAAAAATAGTATATAGAAGATAAAATAAGAGTGAAAAGTAATATAGAGAAAAAAACAAGACTGAAAATAATACAGAAGATAAAATAAGACCGAAAAATATTAACTTTTAAAGTCACCGAAGGACAAAGATGATCCATGTGGGAAACTAAAAGAATGACATACATGAAAACTGATAAGTAGGTGAAGTCAAGAAATTGGACATGACAACTATCATAAAGGAGATATGTTAGTTGCAACAGTTTTTCAGCTAACAATGTTAGTTTCACTTCAAAGCATCCACAAATGACAAATGTCATTGTATACTTTTTGAACTGTAATTTTAGTAAAGGATTCACCAAATGTATGCATCTAAAATAACATAAAAATAATGGTAAAAAATTCTCAGGTCTCAAGGGAAATAAATTATTCAAACACAATTCCTTTCTTCTTCTATTGAAGAGTGATTTCATATATGACCCCTTCCAAGTTTCCTACGGTACACCGAGTCCCAGAAACTTCATTCATCAGCATCCCGTGCTGATCGCCTTCTCTCAAGATCGCTGAATCCATCCTGAAACAACGTTTCATATAGTTTATTCTCTGACTCGTATGAAACTTGCAGCCATTTGAGAATAATGCAAAACTTTTAGCTGACAAGCTTACTGTCTAGCCCGGGAGACGTATGCTAGTATGAACTTGCAGTTTCCTTGTCCCCTGATCCGCAGAAGCTGCTCAACACTGTCAAATAAAAATGGCACACTTGATTGCTGAAAGCTTACGTTATGTCAAGGCTAACATATTCATTCCGGTGTAAATCATAGGAGTGCCATTACGGCTTAACTGAACCAAAAAACGAACTGAACAGACGATAAACCGTTTCGTTTTATTTTCTCTATAGTAAACTGAACAATTTCTTTGAATCTTCCTTTAAATCTAAATCCGGACCAAAACCTCAACTGTATAGATAAAAGTAAGAGCAATCATTGTACTAAGCGGATAGATAAAAAATCGTTCATAAGGATATAGATATCAGCTCCAAGAATAAGATCAAAGCCATCATTGTGTTTCTGTAAAATTTCACCAAGATGATCACTATTTCCCCACTCTAGCTTTGCAGCCTCTAATTCTGTAGATAGAAATGTGAAACAGAACATCAATAATAGTATGAAAGATGAGAAATAAATCGCTTAGTTGATTTTCCTTTCTCACCAGCTGAGGGGTTGGGACCGCTTGAATGTCCATGAAGCTCAATGTTTTTCTTCAGTATCTAAAAAGTTCATTTAAAAGACCTGATTATATTACCAATTATGAATTCTCAGACCAAATCTTCAGTGAAGCAACCTTGCCTTGAGCACTTCATCGTTATGGTCAGTAAAAATAACTTTACGGCAAAATTTGCTACAGAGGACTCCAGTTATACCTGTGTTATAAATTTTATCAAAGATCAGCAAAAACACAAGAATTAAAACCAGGAAAACAAAACAGTATGTTCTCAAAGACGGAAGAAAGAGCACACATATAAGATTTTATACATGTGAATGATGGTGAATTCAAGCAAGCAGAGTATGCAAAGACCAAATTTGCCAAGAATATACAACATATCTAGCACTGAGTGGTGATGTTTACAATATATAAAATCTCTAATTGAAATTTCAAGGCGCATGCTCAAGTGGTGAATAGCCATTAACTACTAGGATAAATAAGATAGATAATGTTGTCCAATCGTAATGAAAATTAGAGAGAGATAATAAAAAACACTTACCAACGCCAGATCCCAACTCTAAAACTGAACATCCCTGGAGAATGTCAGCATTTTCTGAGAGATAACCGTTCATAAGCATAGCACCAGGCCAAACGAGCTGCCCTGTTAAATCAAAATCAGCTGTCCCACAAACATTTTTAGACATCGTGTTACATAAGAACCATATAGCTTAAAAAGATAAATACTAATGAGGTAAGTTATTTATGAAGATTTCAAGAGCACATAAACAACACAGTTCAAAGAATACACAATTCAAAAATGATCAATGAAGAAATTCACATTAATGGCCGTGCTCAGTCTTTGTTAATCAAATCATAACTCCAAACGTCACAACAATTAAATCAAAATTTTCATTTAAGAAAAAAGATAGCGCGAGATTGATACACTACTACAACTCTACGAGATCGAAAATATCTGAACTCTAATTGCTCATATTTAGTCTTTCAGTGGCAATAAAAGTTCAAAGCATACACCAGCCTAGAATACAGATCAGTTCTAAATGAAGACTTGAAGAGTATATAAACAACATAAGTTCTCCATGGCCAATAAACCCTTTGTGAATCAGCTTAATCATAACAAAAACCTCATAACAACCAATAAAGTTTGCTCCTTTTTTATCTAAAGAACAAAGATACAATGCAAGATTGATATGAAACTTACTTGAAGCTGATTGGAGACAGTAGAGCTCAAGAACATGAGACCCAAACGTAAATTTCGTCAACTGATAACTGCATCCGACAAAGACAAAACAAACATGTATAAGAAAAACCAAAACCAGACACTTGATCAAAGGGTTACAAACCAAAATTAAACAAACATTTATTTTTTGTTTTTGTAACAAAATTACTCATCGTTGATGAAGAAAGACTCCAAGCAGACTATTTCTTCCTCTTCTTGATTTGCTTCTCTAACTTTATCACTTTCACTGACCATCTTTGACTACAGTAAAAAATCAGAATCAGATATTTCAGATTCCAAGCTTCGAAGTTTGTTCCAACAAATCTAATTCGAAGTTTAGTATGCAAAGAGTTGAAGAAAACACACATCAGCTATTGTCAAAAAAAAAAAAAAGGTATTTGATTGACAAATACCTCTTTGTTACTTTGTTTGAGAGGTGCGCTTGTTGATGACTGACTATAGCTGCGTGCGGCGTTTCCGTTCGGGACTGGGAAAAGTAATTTCAGTTTTGAGAGCAAACCAAAGCGATGTTTTCTCGGTTATCTGATTTTAACCAGTTCGAGAGAAAAAATCCATATACACAAAAAAAAAAAAAAAATAGAGAAATTTGCAGCTATAACCAAAAAAAAAATTACAAATTAAATACTAACCTAATGTTCAGTATCCCTCTAAATACACATATATACTATACACTTAAACATACATTATTTCTATTTACTTTTTCGTTTCTTGTTATCATCTACTTTTTCAATTACGATTACCATCATCCCATCATCGCCACTCTGCCGTCATGACCACCAACACCACCATAACCAATTCACCATTACAACTACTACTACCACCGTCACCACCATCACCATCACCATCACTATCACCATCACCACTATCATCACCACCGTCACCACCATCAATTAATTTTAAAAGTAAAGAAAATAATTGTAGGATATGCTAAAATAACAAAAATAATTATATAGATAAATCAGTGATAGAGAGAGAATGTTTAGTTTTTTTTTTCTGTTTAAGATAGAAGTTTTATTATCTCTTCTCATTTGTTTTGCTATATGGTAATGGTTCATACAATAAAATTAATTTAACTTTGATGTTTAATAAATTAATGAGAATAATGAAACATTTTCATTAGTCGTAAAATGTATTGTAGGAAAGCAGCAAAACATTGTGTAAACTTCAGTCTTATAAAACGTGTAACATTCGAGTAGGGAGAGTCTTCGAGATAGAAGACCTCTTAAGTGCGATGGAAAGGATGCTTGAGTAGCTTGGAGCTTATTTCAATAGTCATCATCCCCATTCAAAATCATGGGGAGAATATAAATGCTTGAAGATTTTAGAAGAAATCCAAACTCTTTCTTAATATATTTTTATATTTTGAGGGATCGAATCTTCTATGTCTATGGTTTCTTTAAGTTTTGGATTTCATTATTTATGGATAAGAAAAAAGGATAGTTTTGTTTGGGAAATGAAGTTTTGTAATTGAATCAAAGATACATGTTGGGTTTCATTCTACATTGATGATTACATGATATAATTGGGTTTTATGATCTGGACAGATAAACAATATCTATGTATATATGTTTAGATTGGGTTATAATTATGTTACTATATTTTCAATATTTAGTCCAAGATTTGAACATTGGTTTCGTATTCAGAATTCAAGAATAAATGTAAAGCAAACCTCATAAGTATTGTGGATGTCGGATTCATACAATACACTCAAATATTTATTTATTTATGGGCTAAAGCTCTCAAGATTAAAAAACAAGACAAAGTACGTATAGCAAATGATATGAAAATGTATGCAAAGATATAGAGAGAAAATAGTATAATACTTGTTTTTTTTAGCAAGAAATTGATGTCCCTTTTTTGGACTAGGGGTCATATATTTATATACAATGATTTACATTAATTAATAATTACCTATAAATGTATTTGTTTTTATTCTATAATAAATTTTATAACATCCTTGTTTTAATCCTTTTGAACCTTGTTAAGCCTTTGAGTGTCCGGCCCATTTCTCAACCTCGAACTCTCCTTTCTTTTTAGTCACGACCTTCGGACTAATTAATGTAATAATTACCTATAAATGTGTTCTTTTAATTCTATAATAAATTTTATAACATCCTTGTTTTAATCCTTTTGAACCCATGTTGGACCTTCGAGTGTTCGGCCATTGCTCAACCTTGAACTCTCCTTTCTTTTTAGTCACAACCTCTGAGCTCTTTGGTCTGCTTACTCTCATCTTGAGACTTCGGTTCGGGTACTAACTTGTTGACTTCTTTCTGGTTGACTTGTCATCTACGTGACAATATTCAAATGGGATGCAAACCTAGAGTTTGGGATCCAACACAAACAATTAGCCCCTCAAGTCCTTCGAGTTGTTGCTCCAGTTCGTAAGACTTAAATACATAATAGCAAAAATTGCTTGATACGATCTCTGACTCCGTAACTTCCTCCATCACATTCCTCGGATTTCAGAATTTGCCATGATTAGCTATCGTGACATTTGTCACATTAACTCTTCCGATTCCATTACTATATTATTAAAACGGGGAAATTGTCCCACTTCCCCACCACTCCCAAAGTGGTTCTCTTCTCCACCAATTAAAAGGTAATTCTTCCTTCACTCATTTTTTACCTTATTGCTTCTTTACTTTCGCCGGCAAAGTTTTTCAGCTCTTTTGTTACTTTGAAATTCTTCGATCCCCAATTTTTTACTTCGGTTCTTCAATTAAATCAAAAACTTGAACACTCTGACCACAAAAAGTGAAACTTCTAGGCCGGAATCGGCAGCGGCAAGGGTTGGTTCTCCTACCGAGGACGAGAATCTAGTCCTTGTTGGGGCAGTCGTATGTACGGGTCGTTCACGGCCGATCGCGAGTAGGTTTTCTCGGCCACATTCCTTGTTTCCTTACCCGAATCCATAATCCATCGACCAACTTTCATTTTTTCTCGATAGGTATTATTCCTTAAACTAACCTAGCCCCATCCTATAGTTTCTTCGGAAGATCAAGGCTTTTTCTACCAAAAATGGCTAAGTCACTTGATATGTCTCGGAATATGACTTGATGAACGCTCGTAGCGTCAGTCTTACCTTAGGTGCAACCCGTCCATAGGCTATGTGCGGGGCATTACACCTACCATCTCCGAGCTCTTGAAGTTGTCGTCCCTTGAAGATCTCTCTTTTGTTCTTCATTGATTTCTCTGCTCTTTTCTTCTACTCTATTTCAAGACTTTTGGGGAGACAAGTTATCTTTTGTGATAACTAGAGAAGTTTCCTTTGAACCCTCTTTGTTTATTGATTTGTTTATGATGCTTTTCTTCTTCATCTCTATGTGGTTTCTTTGCATCATGAGTAAGTAGTTTTATTTGTTGGGTTTTATGGGGTGATTCAAAGGGGATTCATGGTTCGAATCATATTAGGTTATTAGATCCGTTATTTTGTTCATACTTAGATACTTTTGAGACATCTTTTAGGATTGATCACCAAACGCTGATCCAAGATGGAAGGAGCCCTAACCGGGTAAACCTAACTTCGTACATAGTGTTATCAATCCTTCGTGTTGTTGCCTGCGTAAGTTGAAACATGACTTAGAGTACTTAGCAAATCCAATCTTAATGCGTCAAACTATGCATCGTTTCCTGCGTAAGTTAAGTAACGAAGTATAAGGAGATTTGCTGGTTAGACCTATAACCTAGGCTAATTCGTTTATTCGCCTTTCGTAGTTATGAACTAGAACAAAAAACATAGAAACTTAAGAGATCAAAACCCTAGTTAGTCGAGAACCATGATACCTGGAGAAACCCTAGAACGCCCAACGTCTTAGTCTTATAGTTTACATATATGATATTTACTTTCCCGCTTTCATTTACTTTCATTGCATTAGTTATTAGGAAACCCAAAACCAAAACCGCCAAGTTTAGTTTTGTTTTAGCCATTTTTTCTTCTTTGAATTCAATACTTTGTAGCTATACTCTCTGTGGGATCGATCCTAAAATACTACTATTGATTACTGTGCACTTGCAGTTAAGGTGTAGTTTTTCAGGTAAAAGATTGAAGTGAAAACTACACCACATCAATGACGAATCCGGAAAGCTAGAAACAATTTTACATTCAATAAAATATGGGAAAATCCGTCGAGAATAGTGGTAAAGGCCAAAGCGGAAGTATCAGAGTGGATTAACATCAAGACTCATGAAGGAATTCTTGGACACGACCACTATACCCTTTCGTTAAATTTAGTTTCGATGCAAGATATGATGCTCACACTTCGAAGGCAACAGGAGGCTGGATAATTCGAGATCACAACAGGTTCACAAAATGCTGGGCTTCGTCTAATTTAAATCAAGAAGAAACGCCTTTGGAGGCAGAAGCTAAGGCATTATTAGCGGCTCTCCAACACACTTGGAGTAGAGGATACACATCAGTTTGCTTTGAAGGGGATTGTCAGGTTCTAATGAACATCATCCTAGGATAAGGAAAAAATATCTATACAAAGCCTTCTCCAAGATATTGGTCTTTAAAATTTTAAAGAACTTTTGTTCGTTTATACTAGGAGAGAATATAATCAGCTCATCTTTTAGCAAAACTTAGTTGTAACAAGCTCTCTTATATCTCAAGTTCTGTAAGCCCTTCCAAACCGATTGCTCAAACTCTTAGTAATGATTTCACCAATTCAATATATAAGTTCCTTTCGTCGAGAAAAAAGTATAAAAATGTAAATTAATTTTAATTCAGGTTCTGATTAGAAAAAAAAGAATTGGTCAAAATCGGTATTTTTTTCTCACAAATCACAATCTCATAGCACAAAAAGTCTACAGAGTCAAAGAAACAATACAACTTCAGATAGAATTTTTTTTTTTTTTTGACATCTTTGGATCGACAAGGCCCGATCCATAGCCAATCTCTACTACGCGGGGTAACGCGCACTACAAGAAAACAGCTGATTTACGACTGCAATATTAGTCGTAATGTAGTCGTTAAAAGACAAGTTACGACTAAGTTACGACTATAAGCGGTAGTCGTAAATCGAGAGTCGCTAAATGTTATAGTCGTAATTTCAGTCGTTATTTACCGACTACGTTACGACTATAGGGTGCAGTCGTAACAGTAGTCGTAACATAGTCGTTAAATTTAACGACTATGTTACGACTATGTTACGACTAATCTGCATATATTGTAGTGTAGTCGTAAAGATTATAGTGACTATTTTCCAACTGATTTACGACTGTTTGGCGACTGTATTTAGAAGAAAAATGGCATGTTCGATTTTCTATTTTGCATTGACCTAAAATGCTAAATTGAAATACTAAATTGAAAAGTAAATAAGCTAAAAACATAGATTCACTTCATTTAAAAGAAACAAAGTTGAGTCATACCAAACAAAAACAAGTCTTTAAAACAACTGAGAGAAGAACTTAGTTTATGTACTTGGGGAAAGATTTAAAAGGAACCTAAACAAGAAGCTGATAGATAGGAGTTCAAGAAGTTGGGGGAAGACCGGTTGAGAGAGGCTCTGTGGTTTCTGCAGCCGAATGAGTCTTCATGAAGTCCAAAAAGGCTGGATCAGTTTGTCGGAGGTACTTCTCCACCAAGGACAAGTGCTCGAGCTTCTCCTTTTGCTCTTTTTCACGCCTTGTATTTTCAGCAGCCTGCTCTTCGATTTTTTTTTGAGCTTCCTTCAGTTGCTCTTGGATTGCCACAAAAGATGCAGAGTCTCCGGGTTGCTTGCGCTTGCCATTTTTAAGAATTCCCTTGAGGCTGCCAACTCCATAGAGAGTTCCTCTTGAATCCTTCTCAGTGGACTGTGAATGACAAGAGAAAAAGAATGTAGATTAGAACTCTATAAAAGTCAAAAAACAATATATGTGGATTGTGATAAATTGTACTTAACGTGAAGAAATATGGCTGTATATTCATCTGTTGTTAGCTCTCGAGGTCGTGAAGCGCCGTCCGAATCATATACCTCCAGCTCAGACAACTTCTGTTGCACATTCTTCTCATAAACCTTAGCTATTTTCTCTGCCTTCCGATCCACAAAAGAACCATCAGCCCTTGTATGAGTCTTAATGAAGACCTCACCAAGACTCACTGGTCTTCCCAATAGTTCTTCCTGCGATGTTTCAAAATATGTAATGATTAGCACAAAATCATAGAACAAAAGAGTGATAGAAAAAGACAGATATACTAACCAATTCGTATTGGATTTGCTAATATGACTTTGGCCCTGACAAGTGGATGTGAGGACCGAGACCATTACGGTCAGACATACGAGCCTTTGAATAAATCTGACTCCTCTTCTGTGCTTCTTCAGTATCCCAATACGCAACCATTATTTTCCAGGTATCTTCATAGATCCAGTCGGGTTTTTCACGACTCGTCCTTGCGTTGCTTACCATGTCCTTCATCCGGCGTCCACAGATTTCCTCGAACCACCATTGAACTGTCCCTGTTATCAAGGGATCCCAGGTGTGGGTTTTCTACAACACAAAGACATCAAGACCAGAGTTAGTGGAAGAACAAAAATGCAACCAGATTTGAAGGCTATAGGACATAAGACTTTACCGCAAACTCGAGGAAGTATCTTTCTTGTCTCGCACGAGGCACACAAGTCCAACTATAATAAGGACCATCAAATTTGTTAGTAAAGATTTTAGTAATCTTCCTAACAAGTCTTGATTTTTCATCGCGCTCAAACCTGCAGCATTTGTAAACAAGTGAAGAAGTTAATAGTATCAAACAAATCAAAACAAGTAAACAAGTAAAAACAAATATCAAACAAGTCAAAACAATTCATAACAAGTATCAAACAAGTCATTACTAGTATGAAACAAGTAGATTGAACCTGCAGCATTTGTAAACAAGTGAAGAAGTTAATAGTATCAAACAAATCAAAACAAGCAAAGAAGTCAAAACAAATATCAAACAAGTCAAACAATTCATAACAAGTATCAAACAAGTCATTACTAGTATGAAACAAGTAAAATCAACTATCAAACAAGTATCAAATCAAGTATCAACCTAAGATTATAAATCTAACTCAGACTCAGCAATTACTACAAGAGTTTAAAAATAAAGAGACCAGATGCATGTGTCAAACGAGAGACCAACTACTAACCATCAAAGACAAGAATCATGTGTGAATACACTAACACATCAAAACTATCAACCTAAAACATCAAACTAAGATACCTAAGAGACATCAAACATATCTTATAACACTCACACTCACACATCAATGGATCAAGAGACATATACCAAGTTGTGTTTGGCAGCGGTGTTGGAGAGAGGACGGTGGTAAACTTCTCGCGGTTTGGCACCAGAAGCAAGGCATTTAGATCCCTCATTGTGTCCTCCTGTAGCTCCGGCAACATTGGTTCTAAAGTATCCTGGAAATTATTCCCTTGAGATGATGGATGAGACTGAGCCTGAGAGTGATGAAGTGGAGATCCTGGAGGATCCACTTGTTCAGGAGGTTGCTGTCTAGGATCCCGAGAAGGTTGTTGTCGAGGTTCCTGTTGTCGAGAAGGTTGCTGTCTAGGATCCCGAGAAGGTTGTTGTCGAGAAGGTTGCTGTCGAGGCTGTGCCTGCTGTCGAGGTTGTTCCTGCTGGACTTCTTGTTCAGACAACCCATGGTCTTCACGTGGTTGATTCACCGAGCTCTGGAAAAGCCTTTGTGGCGGTGGATAGTCCCGGAAATGAGAAGCTCTTGACGTAGACAGTTGAGGGGAAACGCGGACTGGCTGGACTTGCTCAAGGGGCGACTCAGGCTGAGGAATCTGCTCCTCTGGCGCCGGCGTGAACTCGTATTGAGGAGGTAAAGGGTTTTTTCTTTTCGATGTGTTGGGTTTGGAACCGACTGGCCTCTGAGACACATTTGGAATGGATAATCTCTTGCGGCCTCGACGTTTGTTGTTAGCTAGAGGCATGGCTAGATCGATTTGAGAATGAGCAAGAGATTTGAGGAAGAGATTGACGAAGAGATTCGATTTGTAGAACGAAATCAGGGTTTCGATGAGGGATTTGATTAGAGATTCGATTTGAGACTAAGGAAGAGATTGAGGAAGAGATTGAGGAAGGAGAAGAGAGTGAGAATGAAATTAGGGTTTCTGATTCCCTTTGTGCGTTTTCTTCAGAGGGAAAACGAGTGGGCATGCCGAATTGGGCTTAAAATTTGGGTTTGGTTTCGCGGTTTTTATTAAACCCAAAATTTTCACTATAGTCGCTAATTTGTCGCCAAATAGTCGCTATTTTAATTTTAATTTTAATTTTAATTTTTAAGAGTATAAAGTTTAATTTTTATAGTTTATAATAATTGTATTGATGGTTTAGAAACTTTAATTTATAAGTAAATGGTTTTTATTTGTAAAAATATATAATGGTTAATTATTAGTTTTTATGCTTTCTTAATTAATTCTAAGATACAGAATAAAAAATTTCATATTTGTAGTTTATGTGATTTAACTTTTGGAGGTATATATATAGATAATGTTATATATTATAAGTTTTAATTATAGGGATATTAAGTTTTAAAAAATTATAACTAGTGTTTGATTTAGTTATTGGGGTTTATTTAAGGGTTAGGGTCTATATTTAGGGTTAGGATATAAGTTTCAAAATCTTAATTTGGTATCTATGTATATAGATTTAGGTTACTTAAATAGCTACTGATTTCCGACTAAAAGGCGATTGAGATAGCGACTCGGTTATATAGTCGCTAAATGGCGACTCATGAACGACTAATCACAAATAGTCGTATAATAGTCGCCAAATAGTGGCTATACAGTCACAAAATTAAGCGACTACTTCTATAGTCGTTATGCATAGTCGGCAATCAGCTGTTTTCTTGTAGTGGCGACTTAGTGGAGTCGAACTCCGATGGGAAATGCAGAGAACTTGAGATAGATTCAAACATCCCTAATTCCAAACTTGTACAGTATGTGTTAAATTAAAAGTTTAAACGACATATCCCTAAATATCAAAATGAATATAATGCCAACATAAAATATAAATGGAAGCGTTTAATTAGGAAAGAAAACAGAATCAAAATTAATTGAGATCTGATTAAAGAAAAAAAAAAAGAGAATCTTTACCAATTGTTGTCGTACTATCAAGTATCAACCATCAAGCTAGTCACTAACCTTATTCCTCCGGTTATTCCAGATGAGATTTTAGACATCCTTGTGACCCCTGTTGGGGAAGAAGAAATGAGATCCAATAGTCATAACTTCATCAGAATCTTCTTTCAGCTCAGATATCTCATCCTACACTCCCATCTCTCAACCTCCTCGACCGGCTACTCTCATGCCTAATTTGGAAGAGTTTTTAGCTGTTAATCCTCTACAAAGGTTTCCAGGTTCAAGTTCGTCTTCTCCTCCAGTTTCATCAGACTCTACATCGGTTATGGATTTTAAACCTAAATCCAAATATGAGATCGGAGAAAGCTCTAAAAGAATGAAAGGCAAGCACATCATTGACGATGCTGAAAGAAATACTCGCCAATGCAGGAAGAACAATGGTGTGAGGTTTTATCCGGTGGATCAAGAGCCACCATGAGTTCTTGAAGATAATCACCAATCTTAGAGACTGAATAGCCATTGGTCTCTAAGATTTTCTAACTATGGCTAAGTTTGTTTCTCTTTTTAGGTAATAATCTCTACTCGACTGTCCAAGTGGGTGGGTGCTTGAAATCACCTTTTGGTGCCTTGTTTAAGGCTAGAATGGTGTGGAAGAACGGTCTGGCATGAAATTCCTAAAGACCTTGGTTAATTTTTTGAAGATGGTTAGATGGGGAAGAATCTCTCATAACACAGGCTCATGATGTATTCTCTGAGACCATTAACAGGACTTAGTTGTTGGTTGGTCTTAGGGTGAAAGTTATGAAGATTGTCTTACTCTTTACTTTAACTATAGTCGTTTGCTTTGTTGTATTTTGGTGTTTACAGTGTTGTTCCTTTTACTTTCACTACCCATAAAATTGGAATAGTTGTAGTTTGATACCATATATAAAAGTCATTTTTTGAGGAAAAAAGAATTATGATAAGGCAATGAAAAGTTTTATATGCGTATGTATCTATGTGTGTATATATATTATTTTATTTAACACAAATATCGAAATATGTATTCTTTGCAATGTATTTTGTGAAACAACATTGCGTAACCATGTTGATAATGTTTTTTAATTGATTGTCTCGTTTGTTTTGTTGAAAAACAGGTATTTGACAATGTTACAAAATGAATCAATCAAAAAACGATTCCAAGATTTATATTTGTAAGCATAGAGTCCATCTTTAGGATTTATATTTGTGATCATTGTTATGATTTTAATAATATTTATGCATTTTTTTTGGTTAATTTTTAGGGAGAACGACCTGTGTCTCTCCACGAAGTTTCATATAGTACCATAACAACATAGATTTCGGGTCTCGTCTCCAGTTCACACAAAACGAAAGTTAAAGTCCAGTTTCTCCCTAAATTGAAAGTTGGAGACCTCAGTTTTCATAAATTCAAATTTCGTGGTTTATCATTGGTTTACTGTGCCGGAAACACTATTAACCGCTTAACATCGAGATTAAACCAGATTTACCCAGAAACCAACCCGATTATTAGACCCATTAAACCCGATAATCCCTAAATTGAACCTTAGAACCCTAAAATAAAAAAATCCCCAAATTGATGGATTCGAATATCTCTCTTGTTGAAGCCTCAAATCGAAGAGTTCGTTTGATTTGATCTGTAATTGGAGGAAAGGTTTTTTGGTGATGGTGTTTGAGATCTAATGGTTGGGATTTGTTGCGGTGTTGTTAGGGAGAGTGATCAGCGGCACTGATTGATCCAACTACTTGAGCTTTCAATGGTAAATGTGAACTGATTTTAATTGAGACTGAGACTGTTTGCGAAATTTGATTTCAGTTTAACATCAATTCCAAATCTGAAAGTTGTTTCTCATGTGAATTGATGTTAATTAAGAAAAAAATTGATTTTGGGTTTGATTTGAATTTGCGAAATTCACATTTAACATCAATTCGAAATCTGGGTTTGATTAACATCAATTCACATGGAGAAGATTTTACAAATTCATTAATTTGTTTATTGTTCTTTAATTTTTTAGAAAAAATCTGGCATTGGAAAGGGAAAAAGGAAGAAGACGAAATGAGGTGTATTTCTTTTTAATTTTTTTTTTAGTTATTATTGAAACATTCCGAGTCCATTAGAAGGTTTAGATCATATTATTAAACAATAACATTCCGTTTGGTTTGGTTACAAATCGGTTTATTATTTTGGGTTTTGGTTTGGCATCGGGTTTGGCATAGTAAACCAATGATAAACCACGGAATTTGAATTTATGGAGACTGAGGTCTCGAACTTTCAATTTAGGGGGAAACTGGAGTTTATCTTTCGTTTTGTGTGGACTGGAGACGAGATCCGAAATCTGTGTTGTTATGGTACTATATGAAACTTCGTGGGGACACAAGTCGTTCTCCCTAATTTTTATTGACTTTGGTGAATAAATATTCTGGCTTGGCCAGTGTATAACAATGTAGTTGATGTATAAAAGTGTAAAATAAATTTAATTGGAGTCCTAATAAAAACAAATAATTATTATGGTTAAAATCGGTATTGTTTTCTCACAAATCACAATCCTAGAGAACAAAAAAGTCTAGAGAGTCAAAGAACCAAGGGAAAATTGGAAATAAAGGATATCTACTTAAAAATTTGTCCATATATCCCCTTTTTTTGTAGATTGGTCAAATAGGTTTTTAAAAATAAAAAACCCAATTTTACCCTCATTTTCTCACAAATTTCATTTTAAAAATAAAACTTCCTAATTGGTTTTACAAAATTAAAATAGAAATAATAAAATCACAAAAACTCCAAATGAAAGAGAGTCTTTCACGAAGACCTAATAAAAGACTTGTTTGATGAAAAGAAGAAAAAAAAAACATCTGTCGGGAAATTCCTCTGTCTTCTCTCAATCGTCGCCGCCGGCGATTCCTCTGTCTTCTCTCAATCGTCGTCGCCGGCGATTCCTCTGCCGTCTCTGTGTCTGGCGCCGTCTTGCTTCCTCTTGATTTCAGCTTGAAGCTTCCTATTGGTTCGTCTCTCTCCTCTGTTGTCTTCTATTGGTTCGTCTCTCTCCTTTCTTGTTCTCTCGATTTAGTGTAATTTGCAAGAGTTTATTTCAGTTTGCATGTAGATTTGTTAATTTCTTTGAATTCGTGTAGTTCAGATTTGAAGTTTCAATTTTGTGAGTTTTAAAATTCCAAATTTCAATTGCATGTAGATTCCTTTGTTTGTTTTGTTCCTAGATTCCTTTCATGCGTTTCAAGTGTCACAACATCAATTATTGATTAAGTCTTCTATCTCTTTGATTCATGTTAATGTATATGTGTTTGTGAATCTCTTTTAAGACGCAACTGTAAATTTTGCGATTTAACATTAGCTTATCAGTTAGCAATAGCTAGCTATGGTTTTTTCTTAAAAAATTTCGGGTAGAGGAATCATTGGCTAATATCTATCTAAGGTTAGAAATAAGATTGATGCCAGGAAAAGAAACGCAGATTACTCTAATGGTCTAGAAAAAATTGCTCTTTCCATTCTCTTTCATTGTCATAAGAACCTATGTATACGCTGATCATGATAGCTGTGTTATAATTTCTGATCAACTAAACAGAGCCAAAGGTATACAAGCTAAATTGAAAATAAAAGCGTGGATAGCAATAGCGGATATTTGTTATGCATTGTGGTTTTCGATGGGCTGAAAGAATTTGCTTAGGCATGTTTTGCTTTGCTAGCATGTAAAAACGATAATTTAGTTTGACTGAGTTACTATGATCTATATATCCATATCACCATTGCTTAAGAAGGGAAACTGCTAGACTGGAATCACATTGTTATTTTTTCCGACGTTGCTTGAGTTTGAAAAAGGCTTAGCTTGAATCATTCTTTGATCTTAAAATAATCTCCTCAAACGTAGGAGTGTATTAGTTGCTCTATATATTTGGTTATGTTCTTTGAATTTGTGTTACTCGTTTAGAGATTTCAGTTTTTGTGTTGTAAAACTCCAAATTTTAATTGCTAATTGATTTATTAAGTCCTCTAGCTCTTTGAATCATCTTTGTGTATAATCTTGTAGATGTCTCCATTTAGTGAGATATACATGCCTCAAACTGTGATAATGGAATATGTAAAAATTTAGATTGAGGAAAGATTCACGTTGTTTAGGGTCTTATTTTTATATCAAGTGTTTTGTCTCTTAATAACTTTAAATATTTGATAAAGCTAGTTTGTTCTCTATTTTCAGGTTTTGGATCTACATTACATCAAAGGTTATCAATGGAAAACAATCTAGGAAGCACGAGTAAGACATCAAGTACTTTAACATACTAATTTTTGTTTGCTAACTGCAACTATGCACTATAATTAGTCATCACTGTGAATGGTTTTATTTACATATGTTTGTTTTTTATGTGCAGCCACTACTAAGGAGTTTCCCAAGCTCCTTTTCGGACATGGTAAAGAGCCTGAAGTTGAGAAAATTAACAACAGCTGCAGATTATCGATACTTAGGAAAATCAAGGATGCTTTGCCAATAGAGTATGAGAAAGTGAAGTCTGATCCTCTGTTTGCACAAGTCTTCGCCATATACG
>NW_003302552.1:10310820-10535256 GCF_000004255.2 Arabidopsis lyrata subsp. lyrata
AGGAATATTAGGAGTGAAGCTTAACAAGAACTTGGGAGCTTCTCTTAGATGTTCTAACTGGAAAGGGGCAGCAAAAGTTTCTTATCAAGAAATTATCGAATTAGAGACAGGAATGACAGCAGAGGTTAGTAGCTTAATTTTCATACATATATACTCAACAATTCATATGGGTTTGCTGCATTTCTGATAAGTAAATATTATTCTGCAGGATATTGTATATCCATACATTTCCATCACAGGAAATTATGATGTATATGAGTCAGTGGATTTCCTGAGGCAAGGTGAGAACAGTGATGTTGCTTTGAAGAACTTAAACGCTTTGATAAGAACTGGTTATGATTTTTCTGACTTTGAGTGGGATGCTGTTGAGAGTCCTGATGTCGAGGAAGAAACGATAGATGAGGATTTAGTAGAAGATGGCTATGTGGAAGGTCAAGGTGAGATACATACAAATGACAAGGAAGAGGCGAATGTCACTGTTGAAGGTAGCCTACTCTCTGGTTTGCAGAGTAATGAGCATGAAATGGCGACAAGTTCAAAGAAGAGAAGGAGTAAGGACGGTGACCACGGTGCACAGACAAGGAAGATGAAACTGTTATGTCAAAGAGCTCCAGCCGCACCACATGGTTTTGATGAAGAGATGAAAACATTCATCAGAGAAATGTTTGAAACTTCTTTCAAGCATTTTGGGCAAGAAGTAAGCAACAAATTAGGAAAGATAGAGCTAGATGTAGCAACACTCAAGAAAGCAGTGATCACTATGGATGAGAATTCGAAAAAAGACAAGGCACCACCATTCGGTAATGGTCAACCAGTGGTACGTTAAAAATAAAAACCAAAGCTTCTGTTGTTGTATTTTAGCATTGTATGACATTGTAATTCTGTTATATGTTTTGTGTTTGTAGCTTTCGTAAGAAGTAAAAACTTATGTAAAACCTTGTAATTAGGCTATTTAGTAACTTATGCATTATAATATTTAAAGGCATGTATTGTAATTTCAGACTTAGTTATTTTGTTTGTTTTTGTTTTGATATTTACATTGACTGTCTTTGCAGGACGATAATTGTCTGTTTCATGAATTATTCACCCGTCCGGGTGAAATAGACCTTAATATGGATTCGCAAGATCCAGATTTTCTGCAAAAAGAAATGGGGCATCTTTCTCAAAAATCACAAGCACCGGGTTTTGATCCATCACAGGGTATATTTTCACAAAACCTCGAGAAACAACAGCGCAAAGACGACACTGCAGAGTTTATGGATTGGAATGATAAGGGTGATTCGGGTAAATATGTCGCTGACGCGGTGTTGGTATACTTACCTGAAGCTAGATGGACTGCTTTTGAAGCATGGTTTAGGAACGTAAAGTAAGTCCTATGATTCTATTTTTATATCTTTTAAATATACCTGATTGTATAATTGTTTATTCTTTTTGTTTTACCTTCATTACAGTCGTGATGTTCCAAAACTCGGTCCATCTCATCTAACTGATGCACTATTTAAGCGTCTGATTGATCAAAAAGAATGGCTAGGCAACGATGTAAGTTTTACTATTTTTTTTTTTCATGACTGATTACGTATTCATTTCGATAAATACTAACTTGTTTTTAAAAATAATTGCAACGCAGGAAATAGATGCAGTACTGTACTTACATCGGGAATCCACATCTTTACGCCGACTAAATTCAGCTCGTGTTGGGTTTATGAGTTGCGAGTTTAGCGCGCGAATCAAAAACGAATACCCAAAGTTCATGAAAAATAAAAAGACCCACAAATGGGATAGTCGGCTTATTGATTTCGTCACCGGTGAGTCCCCATCTCATGGAAAGACGGGTAAAAGTTGGGCTTTGGATTTCGACAGAATTTATGCTCCGGTAAACGTCAATAATAGTCACTGGATTTCTATTTGCGTCAACTTTGTTTTAAGAACTGTTGAAGTCTTCGATTGTTTCGGCAACAACAACAGAAGAAACGTGGAAATGTTTGCATACATCATCCCAAGGATTGTGAAAGACGTGCACGGGAAGGTATATGGAAAAGTCCCTCCATTGACACAATATGAGATAATAAACGTCAAGGTGCCTAAAAATCTGAACACTACTATGTGTGATTGCGGAGTGTATGCATTGAAACACATTGAGTGTCATATGCTTAATCTAAGCATGGATTTGATAAACGATGGGAACATCAAAGAGGCGCGCATGAAGATTGCTGTAGACCTTTGGGAGGCTGCTCATGATCCTATCTTAATTGAGCGAATGAAGAACTATAAACCTCCACATCAATCGTCGGATATCCTTGAAATTGATTGAGATTAATTAGCATTATGGTGTTTTTTTTTGTCCTACTCTTGCGACATGTATTTTGTATGACCTTTGTTTTTTTTTTCCTAATTATTTAGGCGTTTTATGAAAGTAAGTTCCTTGAGTTCGTCTCTAATATCTCCTATTAGCTCATGTATAATTTGATCCATTACAAACTTGATTATGAACACAAACATTAGAGACAAACGCAGGAACAAAAAATGATCATAAGTAGAAGTGAATCTATTGTTCAAAACTAAACCACAAACTTAACTAATACTGAATCCATAAATCAAAACACAAAAACAAAAATATAAGTATAAGTGAATGTAATACTCAAAAAAGCAAAACGAAAATTATTAGAATAAAATCAAAAACTAAGAACTGAACCCCGCAACCTCCCATGGTAGTGAATCGGAAAAACATGAAGCTGCTCATAATTTGAAGTTGCTTTCTAATCCTGTAAATTAAAAACAAAACCGTTAGCAAAAGACAATTTTTAAAGTCTCTATTTAAGATTACAACCAGTAGTTAGACAAACCTTAATCATATAGCTATGTCACATGTTGTTCGATTATGGCCTTCTTTTCCACAACGACTACACCTATGTCTCTTTGACAATTGTGATTGTTGTGACGCTTTTATCTTGTCTTCAGCCGTTTCATATCTTCGTTTTCTTCGTCGACCAGGTTGTCTTCTTGTTTCAGGTGGTAACACAATTGCAGCTGCAACCTCCTCTGGGACGCGCCATTCTTCTTCGGGAACACCAATTGGATTAATAGTTTCCTCATATAACGATCTCCAAGTGGCAGTGGTATACACATCATCAGCATATGGGTATATACACTTGCCTATCGCATAAGCTCCTTTTATAGCGTGTCTACAAGGAAGTTTCCCTATCTCAAACTTCCCACATGAACATGTTCTTCTTTCCAAGTCAACGACGAAGTCGAATCCGTTTGCTTTAACATGTAATCTGTTACTAGTAATCGGATAAACTTTAAAAAATTTACCTTTCTCTATTCTTCTAGAAATCTTTTTCTCCACCTCAATAGTCAACGGATCTTTTTGCTTTGCACTTAATACTCTTCGCTCATAAAACCAACGTGTCAACATCTCCCTAATGCTGTCTAACAAAGGAATTATCGGATACTCTCTAGGTGATCTCAAAGCAGAATTGATTGATTCTGCAGGGTTGTTGGTGTTAATGTCGTATCTAAATCCCGGAAAGTGGCAGCGAGCCCATTTTTCAACATTAGCATCGTCTAAGTATGCACCAATCGCTGGACTGATGTTGCAAATATCCTCGAACAACTTCTCAAACTGAGTAACTCTATAGGATTTAGACGCTTTTGCAACCATACCAGCCACACCCCTTCCACTGTGATATGTAATAACATTACCGATCAAGTGGTGGATGCAAATACCATGGGAAGCTAACGGATAGATTTTTTCAAGCGATTTACTGATCGACAAATGCCTATCTGACACAAAAGCTAAACCTTGATCATCCGCTATGAGTGTCTTAAGTTGCAAGAAAAACCACTCCCATGATGCATCATTCTCAGAACGAGCAACGCCAAATGCGATTGGATACAAATTAGAGTTACCATCTACGGCTGTAGCAACCAGAAGAACTCCTTTGTATTTACTCTTCAAAAATGTACCGTCAACAACAATCACTTTCCGAATTGACTTGTAAAACCCTCTAATTGACTGACCAAAAGATATGAATAGATATTGGAATCTACCATCACAATCAACTTCATAATTTGTATACGTACCGGGATTAGCTGCTTGTAGCATGTACAAGTATTTTGGTATCTTACCATAACTTTTCTCAGGAATTCCTCTGACTTCATTAACTGCATACTCACGAGACTCCCACGCCTGCGAATAATTAAGCTCGTGTCCATACTGTGACCGAATAAGATTGATGATATCATTCGGTTTAGGTCCTTCCAACACACCTTCATAATTATGCATAATGATATGTCCAATCGTTTTTGTTGAAGGTGTTCGACAGAATTTACTTTTCTTGGAAGGAGCACATGTATGGTTACCCACGTACTTGTTGATTTTTAAATACGAAGACCGCTCTAAACGCTCAGCTCGAAGTCGCCACTTGCAGCCAACATCTATGCATCGTATACACCACAGTTTTGTATCAGACTTTGTAATCCTGTAGTCACAGTTATACTTCATCGCATACAATTCCATGGTTGACTGTAACAATTCTTTGCTTCTGAAATACTGACCCTGGCTCACACAAGAATACTGTGACAACGATCCGATTCCATGACCAACAATAGCATTTTTTGGAGTTTTGAAACTATCGGCATTCTTTCTAGTTTCTTTCACACCCCATGATGACAAAATATTGTCGACATTAACATCATCATCTCCATCGTCGACATTAACATCATCATCTCCATCGTCGACATTAACATCATCATCTCCATTACTTGCAGCGTCGGGTTCCTTATTCAGATCGAATTTTTCTTTACTCCCTGTATCTTTATCTCCACCATTGAACGTCACACATAACTTGATCGTATTTTTCCTTTTACAGTACGAAAGGAAATTACTAACCTGTCTGTTATTCATCATTACAACAGGAGGACAATCCAAGCTAAGATCCGTGGGTAAGTAACTTAACTCCACATCAGCTGTACTCTGTTCTATTCCATAGTCTTCTGCAACAATCGCTTGTAACTCTTCAAAAGTTGTAGTCGTTTCCAAACTCAATAATCTCCCACGATTTTTTTCATCAATAATAAATCTCCACTCTTTCTTGTTATACAATCTCCACACACCACTCCTTACGTAGATGTGCATCGAGAAATCGTTGATCAAAAACGGGAAAATTTGAAGGAAAACGTGTTCTTAGCTTTTTAGAAACGAAAGTGGTGGACTAAGACGTGTAGGATTAAGACGTATAGCTTTTTAGGGTTTAAAAAACGTTTTAGGTTTTAATCTTAGTCTAAAAACCGTAGACAACAACTTCTACATCTTGTAGATCGTAATCTAAACAATAAATAATCATTTAAATCGTAATCTAAAAAAATATTTTGTTTCCTTTTCTGAATATTTACTTTCTATATTTAGAGCATTCTAAAAATTACAGAAATCGAAATCTACAATACCGTAGAATTTACATTCTAAACGTAGATTACAATTTCTAACGATGGCAGAAGATGTAGAAATTATTAGAACGTCTATTCTAAAACATTTAGAATATAGAGAAAAACGTAGAATGCATGTTCTAAATATTTTAGATTATTGATTTTTGGATTTCTAAAATTCTCAGAACAGAAATCTAATCTGAAATATGTAGAACATGTACAAAAATGCAGAATACACATTCTGAGTTTCGCAGAACGCTAGAAAACGTATTCTACCAAAATTAGATGAAACTTTATCTATCAAAAAATCAACTTTTTTTAAACCAATTCTAAAAAATTATACTTCAAATCACCTCTACTCTTGTATATCTACCTGTTTTTATGGTTATTTTTTTTAAAAAACAATTAAATTAGGGTGTAGGGGTAAAATCGTCCAAACTGACAATCTCACAAAAAAGGTGTATATGGACAAATTTTTAAGTAGATATCTCTAATTCCAAACTTGCACGGTATGTGTTAAATTAAAAACTTAAAACGACTAATCCCTAATATCAAAATGAATATAATGCCGACATAAAATATAAATGGAAGCGTTAAATTAGGGAAACAAACGGAATCAAAATTAATTGAGATCTCTGATTCAAAAAAAAAAAGAAAAAAAGAAGAGAATCTTTATTGTTGTAGAAGAAGAAGAAGAAGAAGAAGAGAAAACTTTGAAATTGAAAAAATGGGAGCAGCGAAGAATATCTGGGCATTAGCCAACGCCGAAGATGAAGCTAACGTCGCCGAACAAATTCCTTATTCTTCGTTCGTCGTCGATACGTCTTTGCCTCTTCCTCTCATGATTCCTCGTATCATGTTCGTTTCCTTTTCCTAATTTTCTTCGATTTGATAACTCGTTCCATGAATTTTGGAGATTGATTTTGTTTTCTCCTTAAAATTGACTTTTATTGCTATTTTTCTTTACACTTGGATTGGTTTCGTGGTTGTTGTAAAGTTGCTTTGATGATGACATAGTGAAAGTGATGAGATTAAAATAACATAAGAAAACAAATAAAAAGGTGATAAGACTGCTTTGTTGTGACTCATCTTCTTGTTGTTCTCTCGTTTTCATGGCGGATTTAGTTGGAAATGAATACGAATGTGGTGGCATAAGTCTTGTTTATATAGGAAGAGTGATAAAAGCTATCTTGAACCTTTTTTTTGGTTCTAATTGCTCATTTTTTTAACAGAGAGTTATGTAAAGATCTGTTCAAGAATTGGCGAGATCTTGATGATTCACTCTTCTCTGTTGAGAGAGTATCTGGAGGCATCACTAATCTATGTGAGTTTCCTTTACAGTAATTACATGTCAATGCTCATATTGTCTTCCTTGGTTCAGTTATTTCATGGAAATGTGTGATGGTACCTCCTGCCTTAGTTTTTCTTTGTGTGATAACTTTTATGTCATCTTTACATGATGGCAGTGCTCAAGGTTTCTGTGAAGGAGGACACTGATAAACAAGTGTCTGTTACAGTGCGACTGTATGGGCCTAACACGGAGTATGTTATAAACCGGGAGAGAGAGATACTGGTAATTTCCCTTATTTGTGTCTATGATAAGTCCCTTCCCCTTGTGTTCTGTTCCGTGTCTTTGGTGTCTTAGTTTGCGTTACCAAGAATTTCTATGTTATTTGAATTATTTGTCTTCTAGTGATGTCAACTTAAAGCATGAGCCTTACAGCGGAACATGGCAGAGTTTTTGCTCGATTTTTTCTTGAAATATCAAAGGTTTCTCTGCTAGTGTTTCATGTTATTCTTTTGCACTATTTGATATTTTATCATTTGTGTTTTTCGTTATTTGCTCCTCACGTCTTCAATAGGCTATCAAGTATCTCTCGGCTGCCGGATTTGGTGCCAAGTTGCTTGGTGGATTTGGAAATGGCATGGTGCAATCATTCATCTATGCAAGAACCTTAGAGCCATCAGGTAGTCATTTTAAATTCCAGTATCAGAATATAGAATGTCTCTAGAAAATATAAATTGCTTCTTGTTGTTAAGTGGTTTACCTGGAAATTCAATCCTTGTGTAGAATACTTCTATCATATGGAATGAAACTGAAGGAAACTGTTTTTAAGATTTGGAAATGCTCATCAGTAACATGGATGGAACATCTTTATAAACTATGGACTTTCCAGTCTTGTGTTTCATCAGTTTACAGTAATAATAGTGGAAGAGCTGCTCTGTTGAATTCTGTTTTATGGACTTAAAATGAAGCTCATTTCTCCTTTGTTGTTTGGCAGACATGAGAGAGCCAAAGATTGCTGCGGAAATTGCCAAAGAACTTGGAAAGTTTCATAAAGTGGACATACCAGGTTCCAAGGAACCTCAGCTGTGGGTTGATATCTTCAAGTTTTATGAAAAAGGTTTTACGTTTATTTTTGTTTTGATTACTGTTATATGTTCTGTCCTTTAATGAAGCGTTAGCTATGTATTATATAAACCACCAATACTTGGTACAAATCAGCTCTTATGCGTTTTTTCATATCTGCCCTGTACCTTTACTTGCAGCATCTACTCTTAGGTTTGAAGAGCCTGACAAGCAGAAGCTCTTTGAGACAATTTCGTTTGAAGAACTACATAAAGAAATTATTGAGCTCAGGGTATTTCCTTTTCCTCAGTAAAGATATTGTATTTCTGCCTTGTGTATGTGTTCTTGATGTCTCATGATACTCCATTTCTGGTGTTTGAAAATTCTACGTGTCAAGTTCTTCCTGGATGCCAATATTGCTTACCACATAAACCAGACAATACCGTTAATAGTATATATTTCATGTTGGAATTTGTAGTCGTTTTTGTTGCACAAAAACAATCGTGATGTGCTAAAATGTGACCATCTTTGAATGATGTCGAAGAATTGGTCCTCTGGTTCTTCTCCTGTGCAGTAACTTGTTCAAAAATCTGATAATGCTTCTTTCTGTAATCTAAACTATTTGTGTTTGTGATTAGTTATGCATGAAAACACTTTATTCTCTGCTTTGGTTTGATAGTATTTGCTGATTCTGATGATTGATCAGGAATTCACAGGCTTACTTAACGCACCTGTGGTGTTTGCTCATAACGATCTACTATCAGGAAACCTGATGCTGAATGATGAAGAAGGTAAGAAAATCCCTTCTTCTCTGTACTTCTGTCTCGCCTGAAAGAACAGAAATAGAAAGACAGACATAGGCACTAAAAAATAGGGTCTCTTTGTTACCTGAAATATTGCATTTTAGTTTAATGATTGATCTTAATGGTGATGGTACTATACAAGATCCCAGAACCAACTTTAAGAGTTGAGTAACAATGATCTTTAGGTCTGGCTTAAGTAGCTATGATATTTAGTTTCTAACATGATTCTCTTCATCCGTATTTAGAGAAACTATACTTGATTGATTTCGAGTATGGATCATACAATTATAGAGGCTTCGACATTGGAAATCACTTCAATGAATATGCAGGATATGACTGTGATTACAGCATGTATGTTCAACTTCCTTGACTTCTTCTGTTGTTTCTAAAAAATTCCTCAACAGATCGGAACATAATTGCTCGTTGTGGTTTCTCCGTAGGTACCCAACTAAAGAGGAACAATATCATTTCATCAAGCATTACTTGCAGCCAGACAAACCAGACGAGGTAAGAACATATCAGGCCTTTGGAATCTATTCAATTTGTTTTTAATGCAGATAGTAATCTGTTGTAACACATTACTTTTGCGTTCTTTTGAAACAATTTTGGCTGTTGCAAAATAAGTGTTGTCAATTGCGATGCTAAAGAATTATATATAAATTGCTTGTGTAAACAGGTTAGTATCGCTGAAGTAGAATCAGTCTTCGTAGAGACAGATGCATATAAATTAGCATCTCATTTGTACTGGGCAATATGGGCGATCATCCAGGTGCGCTTAAACCATCTAGTATATTGCTTGCTGTTACTTGTATTAAGCTAATGTAACTTGTAAAAATTTGGTGGAACAGGCAAGGATGTCTCCCATTGAGTTTGAATATTTGGGTTACTTCTTTTTGCGGTACAATGAATACAAGAAGCAGAAGCCACTTACCTTTTCACTTGTTACATCTCACCTGTCTGCATCGGTGTAGCCTTTGACCAAAATGGTTAAATCTTTGTTTATTTTTTTGTCGTGTTGTTATCAATTCTTGTAAAATTTGTTTGTGTTGTTAGTTAAACCTTGTATGGTTTGTAATACAAACTTTGTATGAATGAACTTGATTTGTGGAAATAGTCGCATTTTATATTAACATTCACCCACAAGGTCAGGTGCTAAGAAGGATGAATAAACCAAAGTAGTGAAGAAATGATAAGAAACTGATATATAAAAGAAGAAATGATTGTGTAAAGAAATTTTCTTTGATTTAACCTTTAACTGCAATTCTATTTTGAGGTTTAGTTTTTTTTTTTCTTTTTTTTTTTTCATCGAACTAAATTAAAGTCAAAGAAAAGCGCAAAGATAACTTAGCTTTGTTATAAAAGTCGACAGTCTAGCTGCCTAGATGGCCTCCTAATTGCTAGCAGTGTCCATCTGCAACGACTCTTTTCCAATTCGGATTTATTATGGTTGTCCAATTATATTTATCGCCTGACTAATGTTATTAGACGCTTATATAAGACTCATATGTGCATAGTTGCGAACTAAGAGTAACGTGGACTCACTTGATACCGTTAAATTTGTTTTTTAATAATTTTTGGGAGTTTAACACTTACCTCATTCCAAAGTTTTGTTGAACTCATAAACTAAATTTTTATCTCAAACCTTTTTGTTTATTCTGACTCTATCAATAAATTATAAATCTCAGCCCATAAACTATAAATTGCATAAATCAATGCAATGTATAACATATATGTTAAGATGGTCCTCCTCAAAGCCAAAGAGATGTGTTTTGTTTAACACAAGAACACACAAAGTAACCAAAGAGATAAACTCTGTTTTTGTCAATTTTCAAGTCTCCCTTCACTTGCTAATCGATGATGTTTAAATACACAAGATAAAGAAAGAAACTAACCACTAAATCTAGTGGTTAAGAAACGTGAGAGAGTGTAGATGCAATCCCACTACTTTAGGATAAGCTAAGACAACATAAACTCAAATCTATCTTCAAAATGGCTAACGTCGGTTTACTCCAGTTAAACGGTTATGTTCTCATCAATATAGCCAATGCTCTTGTAAATTTGTAGTAAATATTTTATAATATAAACTCGTTGCAGATATTTTATTAGGATGACCAAAAAAGACGGCAGAGAAGACCAATAAAACAATGAGTATGAGATTGAGGTTGTGAAGAAAAAATCAGTTGTGCAATATGCAGAAAAACTAGTTACTGAGATAGTTTTAGATCCTTTCTAAGTAAGAAAACAGAGATCCAGTCAAACTTTACCTAAGCAAAACCGGTGGAAGAAAGTTTGTGTTTTGCGTTTTTCATATCTACGACTTCTAATGTTTTAATCTTTTCAAATTAACATGTTTTCCTCTCATTCATTTTAAAGCATTTTTTTAATTGATATGATATATATAATGGGTCCATATTTTGTATTTTTCCTAGGGTTATCAAAAATCTTTAAACGGGCTACAAACCACCGGACCTATGTAAACTTTAATGTATTTGACGCATACTCTTCCTCCTAAATAAAGGAAGGTGTTTGTCTCAGGAAAATACATCATCAACCCCCTCCACGAAACTAATGTTCATGTCAAATTCCAATACTAATCAAATTAGTAATTTTGAAAACAGACGTGAACACCGAGAAATACTCAAATTGATATTGTTCAATATGAAAATAGTAACATTCTTTGTTTAAATGAGGAATGAAGTAAAGTAGGAGCTGGATTCAAAAAATTTAAGTCCTTTTTATGTTTTACGTATTAATAATATTAAATTTTAACTTACCTATGATACTGAAAATAGATCATATGATTCTCATAAAATAAATTTAAAACATACATTAGGTAAGTGAAAAAAAAAATTTATGTTTTGCACAGTTTCATATATACTAGTAGAAATTTTTCGTATAACCACGGTTTAGCCATGGACATTCGTGGCTAATTTCATACCAGCCACGAATTAGTCACTAAAAAATAACGTGAAAATTTCCGTGGTTTCTGGTGGTTTTTCGTGGCTAATTTTTGCCACGGATTTTATCTGTAACAAATTCGTGGCTATTTGCTACGAAAAAGCCACAAAATTTTCTTGATTATTTTATTTTCGAATTTATTTTATTATATAGCCACGAATTTGCTACAGATAAAATCCGTGGCTAGACGAAAACCTAAATCTTAAAGACAAACTCTAAATTTATAAACTCTAAACAAAAATCTAATTACCAATGTATACCCTAGGCCTGGGCATAATACCCGAACTACTTCTTGTTTTATATTACTCCCTCCGTTTCACAAAGAGTGTCATTTTAAGGTTTTATTTTTGTTTCACAAAGAGTGTCGTTTTAGGTTTTCAATGCAAAATTTAATGATTTTTTATGTTTTATGACTATTAGTATTCTGCAGATTGTTTTACTATTGGGCAGATTGTGTTTAATTATATAGGTAATGATGTTTTTGTTTAGAAAAAACAAAAAATTTAATGTTTTCTTAATCTGTGTGCAAAACTCTAAAACGACACTCTTTGTGAAACAGAGGGAGTATTGTCTTAAGGAACAACTTGTTAAAATTTCAGATCTTTCGGGTTTTATGGGTACTTTTATGTATGTTTGGGTATATTTGGACAAAGTTTGGGTAAGTAGTACTCAAACCCGAAATAGTTTTGGTTATTTATGGGTTCTTTAACCAATACCCGAATTACCCGGATCCGAAGTGAACCCGAACCGAATCCGACCCGAAATTATACATATAACCCAACGGGTCCAAAATTTCTAAACCCGAAAAACCCGAACCCGAAAGACCCGACCCGAACCCGACCCGAATACCCACATGCCCAGGCCTAGTATTAGTATACCCTAATTAAAATTAAGATCCAACACTTTTATAAAATTCTTAATTTTTAAATCAAACATTTCAAATCTATACCCCAAACCCTCAATTTAACTCCAAATCCTAAAATCTAAACTTTAATTAAAATTTTCATTATAGAAATTAAACCATAAACCATCAAACCAAAATATAACCATTACATTTACATAAAACCAATATTTAGAACCATTTACAAAAAAATCAGTTGTTTGTTAAGAAGAAAATAGCAAAATATTTGAAATCTAATCAATTTTTTAACCCTAAACCAAAACATAATCAGTATAATAAACTAAAATCAAATAAAAATAAAGTTTTAAAATATAATCATCATTTTAAAAATTCTAAACTGGAAACCATAATTAATAAATATATTGAACAAATAAAAACAAATGTATTTAATAAAAACACATACAAACAAAAGTTATAAAAAATATAGACAAAATGCAATAAAAGAGACTTGCTTCTCATTGGTTACGCCACATTGACGAGGATCACAGTTTTGTTGATCATCCACCGTTGATAACATTAAATCTAACGGACAGAAATCTTCCTTTTATTTTGTTTCTCATTCCCAACAAAAGCAATTACTCTCTTCTTCTTCTCTTTTTTTTTACGATCTCTACTTCTCTTCTCTTGTTTCCTTTTTGTTTTTCTGGGTAAATTTCTCTTTCTTTTTCTTCTTCTCTATTTTTCATGAATACTAATCCTTTCTTTGTTTTTTTTTTATCAGATCTCGCATATCAAGCCTCCGCCACCGCGTCTTGAAGCCGTCGTTCACCACCACCACCACCATTGATGAAGTTCAACGCATCAACGCCATGACATCAGCCCTGGAGTTCAACGCAACGACGCCGTCACATCAGCCATGGAGTCTGATCCAAATTCCGATTGCTGCAATGTTTTCAATGGGCAACAATGAGAGCTCCTAGATCTGATGCCCGACGAACCCTCACCCTCCAGCCACCACCAGATCCTTCGCCACGAGACCACCGAAGATGCTTGACGGAAAGACATCTCGTGAAGCATTTTTTAATTTTTTTTTTTTTTTGGTAAGGTTTTAATTTTTCTTTTTAGTTAAAATCATTGTATTTTATAAATAAATCAATTTCACATTTTAATTAATAAATAATAATCCTTTTTGTTTTTGTTTTTTTTTTAATTAAAATTATACGAAAAAGTCACGAATTAGTCAGGATTATTTTCGTGGCTGTAGACTTGTAGAGCCACGTATATTTAAGTGGCTATCTGTGATAAATCAGCTACGAAATACGCGTGACTAATTTGTGGCTAAACAGCCAGGAAAAGCCACGAAAAAATAAAGCTACGAAGCTATAGCCACGAATATTTTTAGTGACTAATCGTGGCTATATTGACTTATAGCCACAAATTTTTAGGTGCAGCCATGAATATTGAAGTGGCTATACGTATTTTTTTTACTAGTATATATTATCATCCAAGATATAAGTTCATTAATTCTATCTCCGATATGAGAAAATATATAGTGATTATAAGATTAGTTAGCTACTTCCTAGAGTTTAGAGATATACATAGAACTCTAGGTAGCTAACCATAATTACGTGAATCGAACTAATCTAATAATCGCGCATGTTACCTTTTGTACAGTTTACACTAACATGAGTAAATAAAAAAAGAATTTTTCAAAAAACTTTTTTATTTTGAACATTTTCGGTCAAGTTATTAATAACTAGTCATTTCTATATTTTTTTGTTTGATGCGAATTTGTTATTCATCTAAAATTTCCACCTCATAAAGAATCAAAATTAAAACTAAAATGTTAGTTAGTTCACAAGATTTTACCTTATTATTTAAATTGTAATTAACAGATAAATGCAGTTTAGTAAAATTCGATTAGCTCATACACTGATCAAGTTTTGAGTTTAAATTTTTCAAGTACTATAAATATAAGTTGATGTTTGGGCATAACTAAGCATTTTTTAAGGTACAATTTGAGAATTTTTAAACAATTAGAATCGAAGACTCATAAGTCTCAATTTCAGAGAAATCAACAAAAATGGTAACGGAGTAAAAACTGTACATTAAAAATAAAACTATCCTCATCTACGGCAACTCGGATGTGCTGATGATGTTCAAAAAGATTATGACCAATGTCATTTTTCCACTTATGTATACATGTCCTTGCAAGGTTATTTGTTACCATGTGGTTGTAGATCACAATATACCCTTGTTAACAAAAAATGAGTTGAAATTTACAACTACAACATGTTTTATGGCAAAAAAAAGGTCTCTTAAATACCACGTGTAAAGTTTCATTGGTTAGAAAATTAATAAAAAAAAAAAAAAGCACTGGCTGAGTTGTGGATTGGAAAAGGGTGTTGGCTTATGATTGGTTGATGAGATATTGAAATATTTATCTCATCCTAATAATTTAAATATATATTTTTGTATTTTTTATACCAAAATTCATTTTTTTTTCTCCTATAAATAGAAAATTGATTTATTTGATTCGGACAGCAAAACAAATCCGTTTTTTTAGTATCATTTTCTATTAGCCTTTGCTAAGCTCTTGTTTAGAGCTTTAAACATCTTTTTGTTGAAATGGATCCAACAATGATCCTTTTAACACCCAAAAATCCAAACCCTTATTAATTCCAAAAGCAGTCTTCCATCCCACCCCAAAATATGCCAAATTATGGTTTTGCACCAAATTTTTTCATGTCGTCACATGTTCCAAACTATCGACCATATTATTTATCGGTGATGTCATATTCATCTCAAGCACCCTCTTATTCTTCTACTTCAATGGGTAATATTGAACATGTTTTAAATGTTGAAGCAGATGAGTTCCCCGAGTTTTCTATACAACTGGCTCTTGGCGCTTGGCGGTGTGGGCGGTGTGGGCGGTGTTAATGAAGCCACTCTAATGTAAAGGATTCAACTCATGCTCGTCGGAGAAGCCCCAAATGGACCACTACTCAAAATTTAGTGCTACTTGGCGGACAGATAAAATATGGAACAAACAGCGTTGTAATGAGCATTTTCCATTCGATCCATAAAAAATGAAGCATATAGGGAAATTTCTGAGTATTGTAATGAGCATTGCTCATTCGATCTTCCGCGTGATGGAGTTTGGTGAAGAAATAATTACAACTACATCAACAAAATGTTGAGAAAATAGACTGGCGCTTATGACAACGCTAAGCGTATGCAACAAAGCAGGTGGTCGGAGAATGATGTTTTGACGAAAGCAAATGAACTATATACAAGAAGTGGGAATGGACATTTTAATTTAATGTTAGAATGGCTCACAGTTCGTGATTAACCACGTCATGGTTGTCATGTAGGAGGAAAAGTTAGATTTAAGAGATCCCACAAGAGTAATGCAAGTAACTCCAACTCGGTGGGATCTATTGCTCGCCTAATGGGGAGAGATGCAGCTAAAAAAGGTAAAAATAAAGGTAAAAAGAAAGGAAAGGGTACAACCTTGGAAGTGGTCAATGAAGAGTAGAATGAATATAAAACATTCAAAGCGCGAGAGTTGGAACGATTGGAAAGAATAGCCACGCAGAATGAAGTGGCAAACCAATAAAAAAGAGGACTCTAGATAAGAAGATATATGAAGATGTTTACTGCAAAAGTGTATCTCGATGACCAGAGTAAACAATTGTTGGAGGAGTTGAACCATGATCTATTTTTAAATTAATATTTCTCAAGTTGTTGTATTTTTTATCGTTTATGCTTTAATAATGTTAGTCATGTGTTTGTATATATGCATTTTGTCGTTTTATGCTTTAATAATGTTGATCATGTGTCTGTATGCATTTTGTCACTTTATGCTTTAATAATGTTAGTCATGTCGCTCTATGCATCTGTAAATTTTTTTTTTCAAAATCTGTGACTTTCGGCTTTTACAAGTAATCTAATCTTTATCTATTAATTCATTACATTTTATTATCTATTTGAGTCTATTGATTTCAGCCACTGAATTTCTTATAAATGGGGATTCATTCTTCTATTGATGTATCAATACCATAAATCTCATCTTACTAAAAAATATCAACGGATCCATAAAATTTTCCATTTGATATTGAAGCTTACAAAAAGCAGTCTGAAATTGAAGAGAGGTATATTGTGAACCAGTTTAGGTAGCTTCAAAACAAAATTGAGGAAGACTATATGCAACTCGTATCAACTTATTAGTTTTGATACAAAATCGTATCCTTATACTATGTTTATGTAGCCATGATATATGTGGTTTGTTGCATAATTTTTCTTTTACATGTTAGATAATTATACATATATTAAAATTTTGAGATATGGTGGAAAACAATAAAAAAGAAATGATTATCTATAGGATAGTGAAGAGGTGGAAACTATATTTAGAAAAATAAATGCATTTAGAGAAGTACAATTTTTGTAGGATTAGTAGGAATACTATTCAAATTATAAATTATGGTCAATATGATTTCAATCAAGTAGAAACAGTATTTTTTTTTTTTTTGTATGAATGTAAAATTTATTCACCAAAAAAAGACGGTTTTACAATAAATGCAACATCAAGCTGAAAAAATCTGAGTTTTTGAGATGGATTATAAAGAAGAGAAAACTAGCGACTATAGGTTTGGAACCAATATCGCAGTCCGCCTTCATAAGTGGGTGAGCCCGTCGTAATTAAGGTGCTCAGCCGGTTATGAACGTTCTTGTCGATCAAGTAGAAACAGTATTTGAATGGGGTTGAGTGATGTTGTTTTAATTATTTAGTAATATTACAAACTTTGATATTAAATTTAGTAGGAGCTACACATGAACTTAAAATGTAAGTTAATTATCGATAAGTATTATATTATAGTAATATTAAAAAAATCAGAAGAAGAAACTAAACTAAGAAAATAATATATATTCTAGGTACACAAAACATATTTTTAACTTTTCAATTATGCAAATTGTACAATGTGAAGATAAATATAACTTATTTTAAATATAATCATACATAACTATTTTTGAATGTATTCAAATATTTATTATTGTAATTAGATTATGTATAAGTGATAACAATGAAATTTTAAATTGTTTTGGATAAAACCTAATTCTCACATATATTTATTACTATGATATTCAAATATTTAATTTTCTTTTTTCATATAACTTCACACATAAGGTATTTTTTAAATTTAAATTATTTTGTAACTGACAAACTAAATCTGTTTTCTTATAAAATCTTATGAACTACAATCTAAACCGTTAAAAATAATTCCCAAGAATACTTCTATTTTTTTTTATTCCACTCAATTTAAATCACAGTGCTTGGTTTGATTATAATGATTTCATCTTTGTAGGATTTATATTGCTCGGTTGGATTATCAAATTGTTTTAATTTAATTGATTTTGTTTTAGAAAAAATCCTTAAATCAAAAATTTTGAATAAAAATATTATAATAATTTTTATAGAATTATCCATTGGATCACAAAAAAATTAAATGTAATGATAAATATATTAAAAATAGTATAAAAAATTGTTTGAGATAAGAAAAAGTAATTTTAGGGAAAAAAATTTAAACGACAAACCTTAAATAAAACATGTTATGGTCTTTAATATAATTATCTATTGGTCCAATAAAGAGAGAATGAAAATTTACTTTTACATATATATTTTAGTTTTATTTTTAAACCTGTAATTAGTGGAAAACTCCATGTCCTATAACCATGCCACCACATGGGAGTGTGACTGTGATTTGTTTTTTTGTAAAAAATGTTAGTTTTATTAAAAGTAAGATTTTATTAAGATCTATAAAAGGAATGAGAGTGTTTTCCGCAGAATTTTTCAAAAAAAAAAAAAAAAACTTTATAACCAATTAACACATTAGAATAGCAAAGAGTAGGGATATTTGAATTGGGGTTGATTATATTTCAGATTTCTTTGTCGAGTTTCATGAAGCGGACGTTGGTAGTAGAGGAACTTCCTTGGTAGAGTCTTGCATTACTCTCAAACTAGAGTTAATATGTTGTGGCATAGACCATAATCTTTTGGATTATGGTCGGCACACATGATGACGATGTTATGGGTCCAGCTAACAATTCATTTTAGCTGTTAAACTCAGAAAGCGTTATACTGTAATTTGGAAGTGATACGATTTGTCAAATTTATTAACAATAATATGATTTGAAAGCGAAGAGATTTTCCTATATTTTTCAATGACAAAACGGGTGTCTTTTGTCTATTAAACAAAATAGACAAAATTATCCTTGAATATATAATTAATTATGAAAACTGATAACAAAAACGTGTTGCCATCATAGTGATATAAAATATTACAAAATTAAAAAATAATTACTATTTCACACCAAATAAATTCACAAATATTATAACAAAAACGAATTCAATGAGTTTTAAAATCAGTAAAACTGATCACATTTATTTTCAAGCTACCTTTCCATTAATGAAATATAAATTTTATACTCCCTCATATTCATATTTAATCCCAACTAATGAAGGGAGTTCTTATTGCCCAGGAGTATTGCAGTTAAGGATATAGAGAAAAGGCACAAAAAAGCACAAAGAGATATAGAAACGAAGCGATAAGGAAGATAAGACAGAGAAGCATTCCCATAAACATCGAAGCAAAGATAAAGAAAAGGAATTGAAGAACAGGCATGCCTGTCTTAACCCTACCGACCAATTCCGTACATTTTTCTTATATGCTTTAAGGCAGCTTCTAATCAACAGAGTGAGGAGACTCCCTCGTAACTTTTTTAAGTATGTCCAATGAATCTAGGCAATATTGATTTTCTATAGATCAAGTTTGTGGATGTTGTACACTCTCGGGTATAAGGTTTTAGTTCATTTCAACATCTTTCAGAAAAGGAAGCATGAAGGAAATGGAGGTCTTAACAGGCAAAAGAAGAGCAAGTTAAAGAAACTTTATCTAACTGGTTTAGGAAATATACAATTAGTAGAGTAAGGAGTAGACTCCGAATTGTACTTGTTTAATTAATGAGTTGAGCCAAGAAAACTAATACACTATTTAATCTCCACTAACTGGTTTTCTAAGTAGTTAACCTGAGAGACCAATTCTTGTGGCTGGATCAACAACTTCTCTGTTTTAAGGGCTTCACCATACGCCGCAATGAGAAGTGCTTCAGCTCGACCATGATCCTTTTTCCTCTTAAGTTGCGTACTAAGCGATGGAAACAACTCCGCTGCAACTCGTCTGCTATCATCCTGTAACGGAAAATAAAAACTTTGTCAGCCATTTGAGAGATTTGTTTTTAACTCACAAAAGTTTGACAGTAAAAGATCAAACAAATCACCTTTGTGCAACTTCCACTAGCAAGTTGAAAATGCCTCTTCCATAAAGATGCAGACACTGGAATGACACAAAAGCCTGAAGCAACAAGTGTTCCTATCCATAATCCATATCCAAATCCTCCACTATACCAACCCTATGACACAAACACAAGCACAAACATTTCAGTTTTTTCCGATAAACACACCATAACTGAAGAAAAATGAATGTGTGTTGTAGCATAAACCTGTTTTCCATCTTTTGGAAACGGATTCGATTGTTCTATATATACTCTGCTTCCTACATTATCGAACACAAAAGATGTAAAATTGCTTCTATATCTCCCCCAAAGAACACAAAAACAACAAAGAGACAATGTGAAAACATATATTCTTACCAGAAGGAACATCTAAACTCTGAATCAATTGAACAATTGACTTTGCATCCAAACGTTTTCTCACTCTTTTCCCAACTAAAACTGGGATGTGAGGTGTATCATAAACCTACTCCAGATTGAACCAAACAACAAAAAACACAATCAACTTCAGTAATAACTCAGATTCTGTCCAAAATGATTCACATGAGTTCTTGCATATCATAAAACTACTTCAAATTGAACCAAACAAAGCAACAGGAACGATTCACAGATTCCTTCACATTCTCGATTCTTTTCACCAAATTTCACATTCTCGATTCTTCTCACAAATTCCAAACGAACATTGTAATGATAGATAATTCCATCAATAAATCAACTGACAAAACCCTAAAACCCTAACTGACCTGAGCATAAGAACAAATGTTCAAAACACCACCAACTTTGGTAATAACTCTGCCTATTCGAAATGATTCACATAACCTTGTAAAGAAAGCTACTTTGGACAAAAACCCTAAAAACCCAAACTTTCACCATTCTAGTGACTGACCTGAGCAGAAGAAGAAGAACCCAGGTGGTCAAATTTCAAAAGAGCCAACGCACCAGACAAATCAGGGTCAATCCCGATGACGCAGCTTGACTCAGCATTTTCCGGAGTCGTATCTTCGTCTTGTGAGGTGAGAGAGAGAGAATCCAACCATTTCTCCTTCATCAACGCCACGTCAATAGCTTTCGTCGTTGGAAGAGCACTAAACGAGAAATCCCGTCGCCGCCGGAACGGGGCTGTAAAAGACGGCGAGGAGAGAGAAAGGAAAGGTCTGAGCTTTGAGAAGAGACTATGCATCTGTGGCAGCGACGGTTGGCCGTACGCCGTTGTTGCCATTACAAGAAGGATTTTAATCTCGGCAGCCCCTGTGCTGGAATCATTCTCTACTTAGCCCCAATATAAAAAACATATGTTTACTTAATTATTTTTATTTAGAAAAATAGTAAAAGACAAATAAAACTGGACTTTTCGACTTATTTACTGACCCAACCTTATTTTGGATCTAGATCCATATCAGTTTCGGATTTTTTATCCCCAATTTTGAAACCTAAAAACTCTAATTTTTTTTCTTCTCTCCACGACACTCTTTCATCTTCTTCATCTTCTTCATCTTCTCTCTATTGGAGACCGGAGACTAGAGTCGTCAATACGACAAAGACAAAGCTTTCGATCTCTTTTCGTCTTCTTCTTCTCTCTTCTTTCAATTCCGTCGATACTCTTTCGTTTTCTTCTTCTTCCCTCTCTTGTTTCTATCGATCCAAAGATCCATTCTCTTTCTTCTTCTTCGTGAGAAATCCCGCCGTGAATCCGAGGAATCCGCCGTGAGAAATCATCTATGTTTTCTCTTTGTAAGATTTCTCTTGTTTGATCCATTTTTTCGATTGATTGTTTAATTGGTTTGATTAGGGTTTGATTTTTCTTTGAAGGTTTAATAGGGTTCGATTGATTGTGTTGGGTTTAATTAAGGTTTGGATTTGTTTGAAACAGATTGATTATGGATTGGTTTTCGATTGAATTTGGTATTTTTTTTTCTTTGAGGGTTTAATAGGGTTCGATTGATTGTGTTGTGTTGGGTTTAATTAAGGTTTGATTTTGTTTGAAATAGATTGATTGAATTTTTTTTTTATGATTATAATTCGGATTTAATGTTTACAATTTGGATTTGAATTACAATTCGGATTTGAAATTGTCTCTGTTAATACCCATTATGACTAGTTGTATGATTACAATTTGGATTTGATGAATTTGTTCCGTATAGATGATTTATGAAATGAGTTAAAAACTAAAGATTATGAGATTGTTTATCCTTTGAATGTTTGATATTGAATATCATGTGTTGTTGTAGGTACTAATCACAATGATTAATTAGAGGAGAAGGATATAGTTCTAGAAGGGAAAGATTATCTTCTCCTTGGAGCAAGAGAAGGCGAGAGAATCGGAGCAAGAGAAGGTGAGGAAATTGGAGCAAGAGAAGGCGAAGGAGATGGAGCAAGAGAAGGCGAGGGAACATGAAAAGATTATGAAGAAGTGTTGGTGGTTGGGTTATTAGATACAATTGAGTTCGGCTTGTATTTTGGTTTCTGATTTTGATGTATAAATCTAAACGTTTAGGTACAACTGGTACGATCATGTACAACTATGTTTCTGGGTTTATGTTTTTTTGATTATGTTTGAATCATTGAATCTGAATCTAACTATGTATGAATCTTTTAATCTGAATCTTAATATTTTTATGTATGAATCTATGTATTGAATATAATCTAAGAGGTTTTGAACCAAAAAAAAAAAAAAATCTAAATTAATCAAAAAATCTGACAAATATGTAGGTTTGTAAGGGTTTTGGAAAAAAAAAAAAAAAAAGTGAATCTAGTTGATATTTTGGCATACCTGGCGCCGTTATTTTGAAAAAAATCTGACAAATGGCATACCTGGCGCCGTTATTTTGAAAACAATTATTAAATAATAGCTCAAATTTGTTCATAGTTGTACATTTGTACTCGGTTGCACATTTTTGCTCATAGGTGTACAATATAGAGATTTTAGTAAATCTAGTTGTTATCAACTATAATTTAATTTTTGTTGGTGGAACCGATGGTATTGCCTCATAAAAATACCATTACTTTGTATTTGTGCATTTATATTTATCAAAATACAAGTATTTCAAAAATTTATAAAATTTTAGTTCAAATCTACAAAGTAACCATGAAAGTATAAGGTTGTTAGTGTATGAATGTGGGATTTTGAGTAAGAATTTCAGTATTTTTAAAAATTATGAAATATTTTGTCAAAAACTTGTTGTGTAGTTTCATTGCCATCGTGTATGCATTTTTTAAGTTTTTTTTAATTTGGTTTTAAATTTTCATATTATATAAAATTCTGAAAATTGGCTAAGACATTAGACCTTAGTTGTACCTGTGGTACTTAGTTGTACCCAGACTGACAAAATTTGCACAAATACGAGAAGAAAATCAACCATAGTTGTACATGCTAAAACTTAGTTGTACAACACAGAACATATAAGTTTCACAAACAAAACCAATATAAACAACATCGTTTCTTAAATTGACCTAATAAATAGCACTGAGAAATCAACCTTGGTCCCCCGCATCGTCTCCATCATCGTCTACATCGTCTCCATCAACGCCCAAACCGCTCGATCCATGCGACCTCTTCTTACGTCCTCTTCCTCTATGTTCTCCGACGAAGGGGAATCTTGTTTCTTGTCTTCTTCCTTGTTTTACCTCATAATCTGGAGGATATGCAAACAGTTGCATTATCTCCTCAGGAAGAACACATTGACTATTATGGGGAACCGGATAAATTATCCTCGTATACGCCAAAACCTAAAGCTCGATCCAATAATACTTTGAGCACAAATCATGTGCCCGAAGATCGGGAGTATGACTGAATTCCTTTTCATTGTCCCTGAAAAAAACAGAGAGAAAAAACGGCCTATAATTTCATAACTTTCGTAGCAGACCATCAACATAGTTATACACATTTGTCCCAGTTGCACCAAACTTAGGGTTTCCGTAAATATTCTACTTAGTTGTACCCAGTGGTTTCAGTTGTCCCAAATCTGCAATCCTAAAATATTTCAACAAATAACCCTATTCAAGCTACGAATTCAACTTAATCATACTACACTAAGAAAACAAGTATACTTACCTTACAGTATGGTGGGAATAGAAGAAAAAGAAGAGAAGAGATATGTCTTTGGAGATGCAAGCTTTAATGGTGAGCTTCAATGGTAGATGGAGAAGAAGAAGAAGAAGAACGCCGGAGCTGAACGTCGGAGCTGCTGAAGAACGTCGGAGCTGCAACGTCGGAGCTGTTGAAGAAGAAGAAGAAGAAGAAGAAGAAGAAGAGAAGAAAGTCTTGTAGGTTTAATGTCGTAAAAGGTGAGACATTTGATAGGTTTGTTTTTTTAATGAGAGAAGAGAGAGAAATTTTTTGATTGGTTGAATAAAAAATGTGTTGGTTTAAATTAAATGTAAAATTAAAGGGATAAGGGGTAAAGTTGGTTTATGGAAAAATTGGGAAGGAGAGGGGGTAGTGAGAATAAAGAGGGGTTTTCCAAAAATTGATTCACCCCAAAGGGGCTAGAGAGATTAAAATCCTTACAAGAAGAAGCCCCGAATTAGAGCAAAACTAACTCTCAATTTCAGTTTTGTATTTTATTTTGTATATTGTTTTATTAATATTTTATTTAGATAAATTATTTTGCTGGAAAAAATTGTATTCATACAATTCTCACGAATTAAGCAAGCTTTGGTTTCAAATTTAGCACATAATTTCTAAAATTCCAAAAAAATAGCACAAATCTAATATTAATAAAACTAATATAAATATTTGATTAACGTTTTATGCGATCATATTATAATCGTGATTTTCAATTATAATTAATTTATTATTTTAAATAATTAGATAAATATAAAATAGTTATTATGTAAATTCACTAATGGTAATTTTGGAAATTTGTGAATAGTGTATTATAATTATGCATAAAACTTGTTTTAGTGCTATTGCATGGTATTTCCATAACCATAAATGCAACTTTTATTTTAACAACTAAACAAAAAAACAACTAAATTTTTATCTAATACTCCTTTTGATTTACTTTGCTCTTTTAGAGCATCTCCAATAGTTACCTTCAAATATATCTTCAAAATTGAAGGTAAAAATGAAGCAAGGTTTTTCCAATGGTTTTTTTCATTTTCTACTTCAAAAAGAATATTCTAAGTATATTATATATATGTTTTATTATTAATTATAAACAAAACTCTTTACTTTCTAAACTTATGAATTTTAACCCATTTATTTTATAGTAAGCAAATAGTTCAACAAATTTTATTTAAAGTACATTATTATCACACTACATAACATTAATTAAAAAACATATTTTTATGATGCAATTGTAGACATATACTTCTCCCACAAATGATCAATTAATGCATTTCGAAGTGAGAAATGAACTTTTTTATCCTTTATTTTTCTGAATCGAACGAGAAATTCTTGGAATTGGGTATTTTCATCAGAAAAGAAATGAAGAAAAACAGAATCAACAAGCTCCATCTGGATCAACCTCATTTGGGCAATATTTTAATTATCTTAGTGGATCCGGAAACGAATTACCAGATTATTAAGTTTTTAATATATGCTATGGTATATTTTTTATATATTTAATGTTAGTATTAATTATGTATTTTAAATTTGAAATTTGAATTTTATGTTGCATTTTAAGTTGATTGGATAAAATAAAAATAAATATTTTTTTGGTATAAAATAAATACTTTTTATAATTTAAAAATCATTTTGTAAATAAAAAAGTTCATCTTCAAAATATGAAGATATGAATAGTATACTTTCAAATATGAAGATACACTATTCACTCCTTCATTTTGAAGGTGAAAATGAAGTACCATTGGAGAAGATTTCTTCATTTTTATCTTCAAAATGAAGGAAAATGTGAAATTTGAAATACCATTGGAGATGGTCTTAGAGATTCAAATTTTAATTCTAAGTCCGAGTGTTAGTTTTTCTTTAACTTGACATTTAGGTGGTGTTATTCAATGATGGATTTTAATAGAATTGAAATCCAACACTAATCTAGTGTTATTCAACTAATGATTCTAAATCTAACTTTAAAATCTGGTGTTATTGGATCTTATAATCTGGTATTTTAAATCTTAGTTGAATAACACCAAACTTTTAAAATCTAATGAAGTATAAGATCCAGTAACACTAGATTTTAAAGTTAGATTTAGAATCATTAGTAGAATAACACTGGATTAGTGTTGGATTTCAATTCTATTAAAATCCATCATCGAATAACACCAGATTTTAAATTCTATTAGATAAATTTCTGACAAAGAGTAAATGTTAATGAAAATCCTAAGGAGGGGTTATTGGTTCATGGATTTATAAAGAATTAGAAATCCAAACAAAAATCATTTGTTATTTAATCATTGATTTTAAAATCCTAATTAAAATCATGTGTTATTGGTTCTATGATTTATAAATACTAATTAAAATCCTATGTTATTCGTTTAGTCATTTTTTTTTGGATTTGAGAATCCAAATTATGTTTTAAATGGATTTGTATGGAATTGAAAGAGAAAAATAGAAGGATTCAAATCTATGGGTAAACACATGTTATTTCAAAATCCATATATCTTGATTTCATAATTAATAGAGATTTCCAAATCCTATATGGATTTATAAATTTTTTTTTTTTTTTTCCGGCAAATCAAGTATATTGATATTAAAAAGTGTTTACAAGATACATTAACATTTCGAAACGACCAATTACGCAAATACATGAAATTATTACAATTTCGATGAAGGAGTGGAGAGTAACCATGCTATCTTTAGACTTATAGGCTAACAGATATAATCTGTTATGTCCTCCCTTCACACACTTTTTATTGGCTATCAGCATATAGCTGAAACTCCAAAATGCTCTTGGCATTACATCATCTAAAGAAATGAAAATAAGTGTCGTTGGAAATATTTCTGGAACTTGTCGTCTCATTGTAATCAAAGTACTTGATAGTTCCCGCAAAGATTCTTTATGTTCATCGTGATATATCCGTTGTTTTCTCTCCCACGCTTCTTGCCATAGTGATTGTTTCAAGTGAAGCCAATCAATATTTGCAGGTTTATCCCATATAGGACACAAGTCCCTGACGTCTAGTGATCCTCTATACCAAGGAACAAATACAATGTCGGATTTTATGAATTGACCTTTTGCAAACGTTGCCTTTATGTAACGAAGCTTCTCAGCAACAACATCAACATGTTGGTCAAAATCAGAGACAAGAATATAGTCTCCCCTAACCTTATTTGCTTTCTCTATTAATAGAATAATATGGTTTGAAAGATACTCTGCAGGAGTGGAATTGATTTTGATGCTTCATCTTGGAAATTGGGAGGCCATCGATGGATTGTTATCATCCAATAAGCCAAAAACCACAGACCTCTTTGAATCACTGAATTCATCTCTTCCTCTAACGATTGTGGAAGTGCCACCGGTTCATCATCGAGTCCGAGACTAATCCTAATTTCGAAGCCCAACAATGTCTCCCTCAAGCCAAAGGAAACAAAAGGAGAAAAGAAGTGACCACCAATAGGTAAAATTATCGACATCTTCGTGAAATAAAGAATCGAGGTCTCCATCGCCAAAACAAACATAAAACGGCTTCCGCTGATGTGATCAATTAAGAGTCGTATTCCACCGTTTGCAAATCTGCAAATAGGAACTCCTGGATCCCAAATCTGGGTTTGAAAGCCCTTTCTCAATTTGAAGAAATTAACGTCAAGGTCATGGGCTTGACGATGTTGAAGAGGAATGTGTTCAATATTGAGACAACGGAGGCCGCCTAGACAAAACTCCAGCGGAAAGACGCCGCCACTGTTCCGAGACCATTGCCGGATTGTGGTCGGAAAGAAACTCTCATGAAAAGAGAGAAAAAGCGATGAGACATTGAAATTCTATCACCGAACAAATTGATTTGGGAATCATATGCCGATGTTATTAGTTATCTATAGAAGAAAGTTAAAGCAAGGAAAAGGATCCGACCGACGCCAGAGAAGCCAGCGCCGGCCGGGAAACGCAGAGAGACCGGAGAAGTTAGTTTTCGTGAAAAGTCGTCAATTTGGAGAGAGAACAGAGCAGTTCCTTATAAATTAATAAACCAATAACACCCCCTAAATTTGAGAGTATGGTTCAATCTGATCATTTTGATGATGACACTAGTTATTTTAGTAAGCATGATAGTGTGCGAAATGGATCTAATGTTGAAAAACATGTTCTTGAATAACAAAGTTCTATTGTCCTCTTTTCTCGAGGGTTCCATCTTCTTTTTAGACGAACCCACACACACACACACTCACACAAGAGAGGGAGGTCACACACACACGAGCGTATTTTACATATTATTGAACGTGTTTAACAATATTAAAACCTGAATATCTCTAATCAATTGTATTAATTTTTTCCTATACAACACCATATTTCTTCTCAAATCGAACAACCTCATTTTCAAGTGACGCAATAATTTCATGTATATTTTTACTATTTTATCAATAAATAATTAACGATCAATTATACATTGGATACAAGAGAAAACACTTCTAAAATTAACATCCTACTCCAAGATGGAGGATGGCCAAAGACGCTTCCACATTTCTATATCTTCTTTACATTTTAGCTTTCGAATTCCTCCATAGAACCCGTCTTCCTCGTTACCTTTCTCTCTATGATCTCTCCTGTTAATCATCGTTTTTCTCCACCTTGATCCGACTGTGTACTGGTTAAATTCCAACACCATCATCTCTGTTTTCACCATTCATCAATACTTACCACTTAGTACAACATGTGAATGCATATTTGGACACAACATTAGTAGAGAAAGGTTAATGCTATATTATTAGGGGGTTATGTTTAATTCCATGCAAGTGGGAAGAAATTCCCAAACCTTTTCTTTTTTGTGGTGATTCTAAGTCAACAAAAGGAGGAAAAAAAAGATTTTTAGGAGTGATAAAGAATTATTGTCCCTTGAATAGTCACCATATTCAACTAATTTTATGGAATCTAATAGCCTTTGTGAGCAAATATTTGAATGTGACTTCCAATTTTAAAATAGCCAACCAAGACTCCATTTCTAGACCAAAGGAATATAAAGCTGAGGACTCACCGCTAATATGGCATTGACAATGGTTAAGATTGCCATCACAAGATTCCAAGTGGCCAACAACACTATACCACCATCCTACACAACAACATTACACAAGCTTGTTTAGAATCATATTATGTCCAAACCACAAGCATTATAGATTATTAATACCATAAGGAAACTCTTTGTTCCTTCTCCACTGGATCTCTATGTGATCTCCAGGTTTTAATTCGTTTAGAGAATCTGACACATAGAGATGATGAGGTGATGCATCAATGGGAGCTGCTCTTATCCTTTCCCATGTCACATCCTTTTCAATCGCAATTGCTCTTCTACCATGTGGTGGATACCTACAATCCTCAATATAATATAGTCTATAGCTTTCTATGAAGAATATATAAGCAAAAGATTGTGTTGAATGTGGACATGAGATATTTTATACCTAGCTTGAAAAGTATTAGTGTGGGTGTCATAGCTGAGCTCAGCATCATAGCATGACAACATGAACCCTACATGTCCATTCTGCTCTTACACCAAAAGGTCCTCATTACTTTAGTCAAACCCATAAAGCATAAAATGGAGTAGTTATGTTTATGAAATATAGATGATTACCTCACGGTTGTAAACTTGAGCTGGAAACCAAAAGCGACCTGTTTCAAGGGAGAGGTAGAAGCTCATGGTAGAATCAAGAGGAATAGAAGATGGATATCTCCTTCTATGATTATCATCTCCTAAAATCGATGAAAGAGATCGAATAAGAGATATGATTTTGGTCAATCCATGATGACTAGTTTGGTGATGAGGAGAATCAAGATGATATGGAGAAGAGAGATAGCATTGCCACTCTTTGTGAGCAGAAGGTCCAAGGATTTTTCCCCATTTTGTCTTCAAGTGTTTCTCCCACAGATGATCACTTACACATCTCTCTCTTAACGAGCTACAGACCCTAGCCATGCTACATAGTCCAGAGGGTGAAAGATTGTCAAGAATGCAATCGAGAGGAAGGTCAGGGAGGTCAAGGATCGACATTTGGCCGAGCACCGGAGAGGCTAGATCAGGTGTGGTTGGGTGTAGACTGTTCGTAAAAAAGTTCTTGGAGAAGTAGAAGGAGTGCAAAGTTTTGGTTTTAGATACCCATGGAGGAAGGGGTAAAGATTTGGCAAAGAAGAAAAAAGAGAGACAAGTGATGAGTAAGTAGAGAAGCATTTAGAAAGTACTATTTTTGTTGGAATTAAGGGATAACATAACCAACTCTTGAAGACAAGAAACAATTCTTTCTCTCCCTTGTTTATGAACTTGAAACCAAGTTGTTGAAATCAAGAGAGAGAAAGAGAGAGTTGGATTATATATAAAAACATAAACAACTAATGAGGAAGAAGAAGAGGAGGAGGAGGAACAAGAATTGAGATTCCCTTGGCACCTCCACCTTCAGAAAACAGATTTCTTTCTTCTTCCTCCCAAAGTCTCAATTCTGAAACAAAACAAAAAATATGCTAACAATCAACTGGTCCTTTCTTATAAACCTCCTTAATTTAGTCAAAATTATCTATTTTTCTAATCTCTCACGAAAAATAGCAAATACTTTCATTAGGATAATTAAGACGAGAGGTTACTACTTAATTACCTTTTTTTGTCAATAATCTACTTCTAAATTCTTCAATATATATCTCTTACTTGCTAATCCATTATCCTTTCTCTTTTAAGATTCATATAAAGCAGCTTGACCTCTATTGGACTCTTCAAATAGCAACTGATCTAAAACTTCAAACACCAAACATATACATACTTCAAGGTTGATTAAGGAAATATGGAGTCATCAAAGAGAGATGATTATCAGGTACATATTTCATTTGAAAGCTAGTTCCACATTACAGTCAAATAGATACCTAGTTCGTTCTTGGACAACAAAAACAAGCCTAAAATCCAGAGATCGATACAACAACTCCTTGATCATTTTCGAAGTTTCTACTCTCGAACATAACATGATAAGTGCGATATTGATGAGGACTTCAAATGACAAGCATGCTTCAAGATATAACTCACAAAATCTCTCTCTTCTGGTCTTCTCGTGTACCCAGCAAACTCGAAAATTTCAAGACTATCCAACAAACATTTAGGAACAGAGCTCTCATCATTATATTTCCAGCTAGCATGTTCATACTCCTCATCAAAGTCTGGATCATCCTGAGATTCAATTTTTTATTTTAAAGAGAGAATTAATAAGACTACACTATAGAATGCTTTTTAGATTGTAAATGAAAAACCTTACATCGACAAGAAGCTTGAGGACTCGTAGTTTAGGAGAATCTTCGAGCAACCGAACAAGTAATTTCGACCAGTTATCGCGGTATATATGTAGCTTCAGATGTTCAAGCTGATTGAAGTAAATACCATTATGATACATAGACTGCACACAAAAACGTAACCAAAAAGAAAAGGATTCAGTCTCAAGCCAAAAAAACAATTTAGCCGTTTTAAGTGCTAGTAATAAAGAAGTATATACCTCGTCTTCAATGTCGAGATATACGAATAATGACAGGCGTTTGACAGATGTGATTGATTCGAAAAGCCTCTCAATCTCTTGCTCAACACTGAGATCTGCTTCTTCCACCTTAGGCATATACGTAATCAAATACGAGAAATCTTCTCTATAATGGCCCAGAACTTGGAAATATTTCAAAGAAGGAGTAACTATCACATAACCATCACAAGAATAAGCCCCATCTATCGGTAAACTTAGTCTCAGCAAAGACGGAACAATAATAACCAAGGTTTTCACATTGTCATGCCTATCTCGATGAATAGTCAAATCTTCCAGAACAGGACAATACGATAAAAGCAGTCGAAGAGAGTCTTCGCTTGAGTATGATACACCACTAAGCACCAAAGTTTTCAAAGAAGGGAGACAAACCGTTCGAGGAACATCCACAATAATGCTATTGCCTGTAAGTTTCAAAGTAATGAGCGATGTGCAAGTATACAAGCTGCTTGGTAATAACTCAACAGGTTTGCCAGGGAAAGACGACAAATCACAATAGTTGATAATCAGCTCACGAACGCAGCGAGAAATCGTAGTACCAACCCAACGCTTAACATCCTCCGGTTGAAATGATTTATCAAAACATTGGAAATGAAAGCTTTCTATAACATGAGATTTAAGTAGTGGCAGATTCTTGGTAATGAAATCCCTAATAGGAAGATCTGGTTGGAAGTGATTTATCAAGAACTTGAGTTTAGGCACCCACAACCAAAGAAACTCCCATCGTTTAGACAACATGCTAGTCGATACAACTTCTTTTGTCGGAAGAAAGGATAATATCTTAACTAGTAATTCATCAGATAACCCACTGATTCTGTCCATTTCTTAAACAAAAGCCCAATTGTAGTAAAACGGCTACACCACCACCAATAAACTGAACTTCGAGTTTATCATTTAGTTTTTCAGACCCTAAAAAAAAAAAAAAACAAGTAAACGCAGTAGAACTGAAAAGGATTTGTCTGAAATTAAAACAAACTTAAACAGAGGAACGAGTCAAAGAACCCTAGAAAAAAAAGCTGGAATGTTGAAAGCTGAAAAAAACCCTAGAAAAATACCTGTGAAGTTTCTTTCTTTCAGTGGAGGCTGGATTTTCGCTCAGGAGGTTGGTTAATCGGAAGCTTACTAGAGAAGTGTTGTCACTGAGCTCTAACATTGTGGTGACTGCTGATTGTATTTGAGTGTATTTGATGTAGCCCATTATTAGGCCTTTGATAGATTTTCCGAGCCCAATAACGTTTTGTTTTTCTTCGTAAATCCCCGCGGGATATATTTTTATAAAATAATTTTATTTTAATATAAATATAATTAGAAAAAATTGATTACACTATTAAAATTTGATATTTTGCATATTATATATTACTTTTATAAAATAAACTATTGATATAAACTCAAATATATTTTAGTAGAGTTACAAACTAAAATTTGTTTTCTTATAAAATCATATGAATTTCAATTTTAAGATTCAAAAACAAAACCCCCCAAGGATAGCTTCTATTTTTTTTTTTTTAATTTCACTATCAATGTAAATTCTAGTGCTAAATTTAATACTAATGGTTCATCTTTATAGGATTTAATAATAAAATGATTTTCGTTCATTTATAGATTTTTTTTCTATATTTATCTTCATTTAAATATGATTGCTAGGTTTCATTCTAATGATTTTATTCTATTTTTTTATTCTAACTAAATTTAATTTTCATGAAACAGATTATTTATTTTTAAAAAATCTTAAGGACCAAAGTTTTTTAGTGAAGCTCTTTTTATTTTCGAAAAAAACTTTAATTTCAAATTTTTAAATATGTTGGGAAATTGATAAAACTATCCATTGGATCACAAAAACTAAATATAATGATACATGTATTAAAAGTGAATTACCAAAATTTATTTGAGAGGTAAAAAAATTTATTTGATAAATGTACTAGAATAATTTATTTTATTAAATATTACAGAAGTAAAAATAACAAATATATGAATATGATAGAAAATAATCAAACTTCAAAAGTAGAAAATGGAGATGGATCTTTTCAACTTTATTTTGTTGTTGTTTATTTTGTTGTTGTGGGATGATTGGAATTGAATTAATTTAACTATTCATCACCAATAAACCTGAAAGTTTTGTTATAGCCATCAAAACTTTTATTTTACATATGTGAATTTAATTTAAAAGTATTAAAACTAAAGAAGAAATAAGTATAATGGCGTTAGAAATAAACTAAATCTTGAAAATAATGTTAGATATATATCATACTTTCTAAAATAAATTGAATTTTAGTTCTACACATCCCATATTATTGACGATATTTTTAATTCTAAATAGTAATTCCCACACTTCTATATATTTAATTAAGTATGTTTTTTTAAAAAAAAAATTCAATCTTACACTTTCCATTTTCCAATACAATTTAACTATCTATCTCATCATAATAAACTAGATTTAATTCCACACACTTCATCTTAATGGATAAATGCTAAATATTTTATATCAAAATAATATTTATATCATATCTTAGTTAATATTAAAAATAATTAACAAATAACAAAACATAATTAATAAAAAATAAAAATCCAAAAATAATTTAAAAACAAACATTTTTAAAAAAATAGTTTTTCTATGTAGCGTACTCTCATAAGTTAATTTTACCTCCTGTCAAATTAATTTTAAATAAGTTAAAACTTAAAACCTGATAAATAAAACATAAATAAAAGTATATTAGCATTATCATTAAGTAATCAAAAATTCATTCCTATGAGCTATTTTTTTCAAACTTATGGTGTTTTCACTTATAACTGTATACGTTGAAATTCTTAAAATAAAACATAAGTATAACTATACTAATATTCTCATCAAACATTCAAAAATTATTCTTATAAGCTAATTACATGTTCAAATTTTTGTTTTCAATTAATGAATAAAAACACTATATTACAATGATAAATACATTTTTTATCCAATTAAATTAATATTAAATAAATTATAATATTATTTTTAACTTCAGTAGTCATTGTTTATTAGTTAATAGCTATGTTAAATTATTTTTTTAATTTATACATGTCAAATTTAATTAGAGCAATTGCAAAAATACCCATTTTGGTATGTGGTTTTTCAAAAATACCCCCTCCTATTATCCATTTTTAATAAGAGTCAATTAGCTGCATGCTAATTATTTGAGAAATAATTAGGTGTGACATACACAAGTTTTTTTCTTTGCAAAACAAGAGAGAGAAAACTTTGGTTTGGTAAAATTCGGACGAAATTGCCCCTCAAATTAAAAGCGGAAATTTTCTGTAGAAGATATATGCGTCATGGAACTTACAGTGGGCCACCACTTATTAAATGCTTCCATCGATAATATATTCTACTACATAATTAAATGTCGTGATATCTTGTTTTTTATCGGATACATGGATATATATCAATACATCGTAATATTCTATTAATATTGTTTACATATGATATATCACTATAGAACATTGTAGTGGTTGTGATAGGTGAGTGAAGTAAATTTAACATTGTAGTGGTTGTGTTGAATTGTATGTTAGTGGCGGAGGAGGTGATGGTGATGTGAATGAAGAATATATTGCGGTTGAAGAGAAGGTGGTGATAGTGAAGGGGATAGAAATTATATTAGCGATGACATAGGTGAGACTATGACGATAAATGAATTGAGAGACAAAGATGCTTAACCATCACTAGATTTGCTCTTAGCGTCGTCGGTTGACGGTGTCTCAAATCATCTTTAACAGAAGTTCAATAATAACGAACGACACTCAAACATACGACGTCTCTATACCAAAATATTTTAAAGGTTTATGGAGTACATTTTAATCAGAAAAATGCGACGAGTTTAATGAATTTAAAATATCATAATTTTAGATGCAATCAGTTTCACAATTAAGAAGAATCGTTTGTTTGGGGTTTTCATAAAGTAAAGAAAAAAGAAAAAGAAAAAAATAAATAATAAAAGGAAAGAGAAAAGAAGAAGGAAGGAAGAAAGAATGAAGTGTTTGATTTTAGGGGTATTTTAGTCTTTTTGTCATGTTTTCAAATGATCATTTATTTACAAGTTTGTCATTTCTCATTTGACTTAAATACTTCTCAGTCTTAGGGTATGTAATGTAATTACTCTTTTAATAATACTCCTCTTTATGTGTTAAATGACTAAATTATCCTTCTTAATTGAGAGAAAGTAATAAAAAAGTCAAAATTTTCCTCCAAAATTTATTTTTTTCAGACAAAAAAATTTCCGCCAAAAATTTATGGGTCGTCGAGTTGTAGCCCCCTGCAAAGTTTGAATTCTTGCTTCAGCCCCATGAAACTTTTGCATCTTGCCCTAGCCACACCAAAAAACTTTGACAATGTGTATCCCCATATAATTTAAAGGGATTTTGGTCTAATGTGTCATTTACTGTAGCAAAACTTATACAAATTGCCACAAAAAGTTTTCTTTTCTCAATCTGCCATTTTTCCACTTTATGGCAGGCAGACAAAGATGAAAATACCCTCCGACGAAAATATCTAAATATCAGATATTTGGTGGACAAAACTTTGTTTCGGAAAATTTTGGTAGACAAAAAATATTATCCACATTTGAAACAACAGATTGGGATGATATTTGGTGGACAACAAATATTGTCCACATTTAAAACAACAGACTTTAAAGAAATTTGGTGGACAAGAATTCAAAACGGCATATTTCGAAAATTTTGGTAAACAAGAAATGTTGTCCACATTTGAAACAATAGATTGAGAAGATATTTGGAGGATAACAAATATTGTCCACATTTGAAACAAACAGACTTCAAAAAAATTTGGTGGACAAGAATTCGAAACGAAGTAATCCAAAAATTTTGGTAGACAAGAAATGTTGTCCACATATCTTCTTCCTTCTCAGATTTAGATTCGCTTCCACTTTCCAAACCAGATTCAGACCCAGATTTTTAATCTCGCTAAATCGCCAACGATGTATTCCTAGATCGAAAACGTGATGAACTCTTATATCTAGGGAGATTGAGCTTCATTTTTTAGAGAAAAAAAGAGAGAGAAAGAGAGAGAGAGAGAGAGAGAGAGAGAGAGAGAGAGAGAGAGAGAGAGAGAGAGAGAGAGAGAGAGAGAGAGAGAGAGAGAGAGAGATGAGAGAGAAATGAGAGGAATGGAGATTGAACAAAAAAACTCTCTCTCTGAAGGGTAAATTGGACTTTGCAAGTTGGGTTAGAAATTGGATTGTGACACAATTGAAAAGGATTTGTGGGCTGTGGCAATTTTGGTAAGAATTGCTACATTGTGTGGCACATTTCTTAGATTGCTCTAATTTAAATTTCGGGTTCTATCCCCGCATCTGTTAAAAACAAACGATTTCCGTCTATTATGTTACTAAACCGGATTAAAATCGTAATGAACCAAAAATTTGAACATAACTCAATTTTGCCTAGATTCAGACCGTATTCATTCCTCATAACATCATTCTCTTCTCAAATTTCGTTTTACAATTGACAAACTACATCCATATCATTATCCATAGCAAAAGACATCAATCCATGACATTAGTTAAAACAAAAATGAATTCTGAAGTATCACAAAAGACAAAGCCGAAAGCAAAACCGATTCACTTCTTAGAAGGCAAAAGCAAAACAAAGATGCTCTTCTTAGAAGGCAAAGCATTATTACTACCTAATCTGATTGATAACTAAAACATTCTAGTCTTGATCCATTTGAGACATTGGCTGTGTAGATTGACTAGAAGAAGGTTCACCATGACCCTGAAAATGAAATCAACAAAAATGAACACAAATCAATATAAATAAACAGAGATGAATAACAGATTCCAGAGATGAATAACTTACCCTTTTGGCTCGTTTGGCACAAGACCGAGTATTGTGACCAGGTTGTCCACACTTCTTGCAATGCATTGTTCGTTTCTTCTTCTGTGATGGAGAGATTGGAACTTCTTCTTCTTGTTCTTCTTCTTGGATGGAGACTCGTTGATTCCTTTTTTCCTTTTTTGCTTCTTACTCTTCTTCTTTCTTCCACGTTGTGGTGGTTCAGGAGGTTCACCAACCAATGACACATCACCTCTGGCCCAATGGCCTGCACCTCTAAGTGGAATGATGTTATCACCATATAACTCTCTCAAATGCGAAGTAAGAAACCAATCAGATACGTAGTCATCTGAATTAAGTTTCTTAGTCAATATTACTGCATAGCCATGTTCAAAAGGGATCCCACATATGTCCCACTTAAGGCAAGTTCATTTTCTGCTTCTCATATCTACTCTCTTTAAATGACCATCGATTTCAACCTTAAATCAGTCAACATCAAACACTCTCCGTTTTGACTACAATTATGATCAGTTTTAAACATTGTGACCTCCCATATGTTCTTCTTGGTACTTAGTGAGCAGTATATTCTCCAATTGCAACCATCCATACCACATTTGTATGCAAGCTTTGTCTGATCCCACCTAGATTGTTTTATATTGTTACCTGTTCTAAGAGCATAGTCCAACACAGCTTCCTTAAACGCAACACCACTATAAAATGTTTGTCGATAGTGTAACCTTCCATCTCCTCGTCGTCTGATCCGTTGGGCTCCTCGATTCACATGAACCACTTCAGCATGTTCAGAGTCGCTGTCACTTTCAAGACACATTATGCCGCATCGGATGCTCATCTCTAAATTGAACAACAATATCTTCAATTTCTAACTGAAACTTGTTCATCAACTCTTCATCACCACCTTCATCGGATACGCTATCGCTAGAACTTGAATCATTGTCATATCCATCTTCATTAGGAATTTCAAAGTCTGGGTCACTTGGATCACTTTCATCTTTATAAAACTTTTACTTGGATCACTTTCATCTTTATAAAACTTTTATAAAATTTCAAAGTCTGGGTCACTTGGATCACTTTCAAAGTCTGGGTCGCGACCCAAAATTTATAAAACTTTTGTAAATCTTTTTAAAATCCTTATAAAATCTTTTGAAAACACTTATAAATCTTTAAGACTTTTGTAAATCTTTTTAAAACCCTTATAAAATTCTTTTAAAACCCTTGTAAATCATATAAAAATATTTGTAAAATCTTTTAAAAACCCTTGTAAACCTTTAAAACCCTTCAAAAACCCTTGTTAACACTTATAGCCTCTTCTTAAAACCCTTGTAAATCATTTTAAATTCATTTAAAATCCTTTAAAAACCCTTTATAAAACCTTTTAAAACCCTTTAAAAACCAATGTAAATATTTTAAAACTCTTGTAAACCTTTAAAACCGTTTAAAAACCCTTATAAAAATCTTTTTAAAACCCCTGTAAAAGTTTTTAAATCATTTTAAAATCCTTTAAAAACCCTTATAAATCTTTTTTAAAAAACCTGTAAATCTATTTAAAACCCTTGTAAATCTTTTAAAACCCTTGTAAACCCTTTAAACCCCCTTATAAAATCCTTTTAAAACTCTTGTAAATCCTTTTAAATCCTCTTAAAATCCTTTAAAACCCCTTGCAAAACACTTGTAAATCATTTTAAAATCCTTTAAAATCCATTGTAAATACTTTAAAACCCTTGTAAACCCTTTAAAACCTTTTAAAAACCCTTATAAAATCTTTTTAAAACCCTTGTAAATCCTTTTAAAATCCTTTAAAAACCCTTATTAATATTTTGAAAACCCTTTTAAAACACTGGTAAATCATTTAAACCCCTTTAAAAAACCCTTGTAAATCTTTTAAAATCCTTATAAAATCTTTTTAAAACCCTTGTAAATCCATATCCCGCAAAGCTTTCTGGGATCATATTTCCCGCCAAAAATAAAGGGATCACTTTTTCTGCCAAAAACAAATTTGGTAGGAAAATTTTTGTCGTTAAAATTTTTCTTGGAAATTTTTTTGGCGGGAAAATTTTGTCGGAAATATTTTTGGTGGGAAAATCCACTTGTCATTTTGTTGACTTTCTTATTTTCCAAATAGGGGTAAAATGGTCATTTAAAATTGAAAGAGTGCATAAATGAAATGGCTAAAAAGGGGTATTTTTGAAAAGGGGTATCAAAAAAAGGGTATGTCTAACAATTTCTCAATTTAATAAACCAAGAACACATGTAAAAACAAACTTTGCCAGCTTTCTCTTTTTGGTTAAGAAAAATAAAAGTTAAGAAAATCAAGATATAGACATATAAATTAGTATATGTAAATATGTTTCTTTTTTAGTTTTCCTATTTTTTAAGAAAATAAAATAAAACTTTTATAACACAAGTCAACATCTAATCGATAGATTTGACACGTGTCACGATCATGCGAGTTACTAATTTTAAAAACCAAGCTTTATATGATAAGATATTACTATATTAGAACATGTCCGATGTCCGGGTTTTAAAGTTTTGTTCTCCGTGCTTTATTATTTTTCTTTTCGGAAGGGTGACTGACATTCATTTCGATATTTATTGCATCCACTTATTAGTCGAGCTTTGTCATTATTTTCGTGCAAAAATATTTTCTTGTTCTCTTTGTAACAAGATTGACAATATTTGACATATAGATGATGAGAGAGAAAATGGGGAAAATATCATTTAAATCATCAGTTTACAATTTTCGTTGGTTTAAATCATGAACTCTAGACCTGGTGATTTAAATCCTTAATTTTATGTTGATTTTTATTTTAATCATGAATTCTAATTGACAAAGCCAAGTGAGGCACATTGCTAAATGACTAAACGGATCAATAAGACGATATCATTGCATAACTGGCACTTCGAAGCTATCAAATAATTTTTCTTCTACACCAACATGGTTTCCATCTTCCTCTTCGTCTGATTGCCTCGTTTAGCCAGTGAACGATGTGCCTCAATTGGCTTAGTCAACGAGAATTCGTGATTAAATTGAAAGTCAACATAAAATTGAGGATTTAAATCACCATGTCCACATAAATTGAGGATTTAAATCACCAGGTCCAGAGTTCATGCTTTAAACCAACGAAAATGGTAAACTGATGATTTAAATGACATTTTTTCCGAGAGAAAATGGAGTAAAGGAAAAAGAAGGAAGAAGTTGACATAGATGAGATAAAGAATTCGAATGTTACCAGCGGATAAAACAGTGTCGGCTAAATAGATTGAACGGTGCAATACAATTCAAGTGCAGTTCGTTGGAGAGAAACATACCATACCAAACAAGTATGATTAATGTGTAACAAACGGTACTACACAATATTTGAATATTAATTATCATAAATACAGTACGGGTATAATAATTATCAAATATTAACTAGTTTTTAAAAATATTTAGAGTGACCAAACCAATTTTTATTGAATAAAAATGTGTAAATTAATTTGTATATATTATTTAAGAATATTTTCAATTAAAAATATATATAAATTAAAGAAACCGCATCTAGCTACATCAAAATTGGTCTGATTCATACTTGTATTCACTTTTTTAACCACACTAGGCACTATTTAAATTAAGGTATGAACCCAAACTGCATTTCACATATATGTGTGATTGATAAATAAGATTATCTTTGATACAAAAGCTACATATATCATCAGAAAAGCAAGCAAAGCCGTAGGCAGCCAAATGGCCTAATCCTCGCTAGAGAACAAAGGCAACAAATACGTGCTTCTCATTCATTACCAAAGTGCATATGTATTTTTAAAGCTAAAACATAAATTCTACGCTTTTGCATTTTTCTAGCATTATGCAACTTTTTGAATTGATAAATTTTCATATTGCATTAAAAATATAATCCCGTTAGTGTGCGGGTTACCAATCGAAGTAAAATTAATAATAGTAATACCAAGATTCAACCACTTTCATTCACACGACTACTCATATATTATATGTGTTTGTGCTTTTAAAAAATCACCAATTTGAGCATGGGAGAGGATAAACATATAATTTATCATCTTATTAATCAAACAGTTGCATAGAAATATTAAAATATCTTAACGATTTTTCATCTATAAAAGCAGCATATATTTTATATTCAATCAAAACAAATAAAATTTTATTGATGTTTTTGATCTTCCGACTCTATGATAGGGTTCCTGGCTCTCATTGCAACCGGTGGAGATTCGTAACATTTTTTACGACAAGCCGCACATTCTGATGCTGGTGATGAACGTTTACAATGCTCTCGGCAAATCTTACTGCATTCTATCTCCGTTTTTGCTTCGCCTTCTATCACAATGACCGCTAGTATCATCATTATCAACGCCATGCTAATTACTTTCCCCATTTTTCAACTTTAATTATTTTTTTCTTTATGTTTATGAATGAATCTTATGAAAATGCCTGTATTTATAATTTTAGACCATGATGACTACACTGTTATTCAACTAATATTAGTCAAAGTTTTATTGTTTTCCATGTTTGGTCTCAACTTGTAAGGTATTTGTTTTTGATATATGTCATAATTATTGTTCAAATATTTTTAGATTTTGATGTTTGAATTCTCCAAATGGACCTATGTTTATATTCTAATATTTTTTACTAATTCGAGCATAGTAATGAAAAATTACATTTTTCTTAGTTGACTGCATTAAAAAGGAAGAGAAATTGCACTCTATAGCTATATAACAATTAATAATTAGTAGGATAATCATTTGAGATTAAAATTCAAGCGTTTTTTCTTTACATAAGTGATACAATACTTCAAGTTACAAATCGATAAATTTCAAAATACAATGGAAAATATATCATAGTTTACTATCAAATGGCGAGAAGACAAGTTTACATATGTAGAAAGACAAGATGGAACATAAACACCACAATTTTATGATAGCTAAGATGTAATAACTTGCAAAAAGATCAAAACAAGATTGGAAGACACAATTATATTTCTCCTCTATAGCCATGAAAAAAAAACAAAATAGTCTATTAGAATTAGATATGGCCACACTCTTATGGAACTCCAGTATTGAGCAGTCTCGAATACGATGTTCGAGACCACCACAATAAGTACAACCCTTGACACCACTTGCATTAGCAATGGTCTGTTTTTTCCACTGGATCACGGGTAACATGAAAGGGCGGAGGCAATATGACAAAAGGGGTCTCAATTGACAGCCATGAGTTTTAAAAAATATGTTGGTTTTGTTAAGTTTTAAAATTGACCTTCTTCACAAAATATTATTGAACCTCCATCAAATTAATATAGCCAATACATAAATTAATAACTATAATATGTCAACTCAATTAATTTTATCCAAAATATATACATAACAAAAGTAGATCATGTGGATTAAGGGTTAATTAATGCTTCTACACCAAGAGTTAATGACTCATTGGTTGATTAAGGGTTAATTAATGTTTCTACACCAAGAGGTTTGGGGTTCGAGTCCCAGATACTGCGATTTATTAATAAATTTGCAGATTAATGGAGGCAAGTGTGCAAGAGATCTCCAACGATATACAATTATAGCCGTTCGCCAGGATTCTACGTAGAGAGAAAAGTGTTGTCAGGTCGTGGATCATTGAAAGGTGTCCATCAAGAGCACCAAAAAAGAAGTGTCGTTTGTCGTGGATCTAATAAAAGTCGGAAGGAATTGTCCGTTGTAGAATCGTCGATGTAAGTATGTAACAGTTCTCATAATTTGCAATAAATAATAAATCCAGACGTTAAAAAAAATAAAAATAGGTCCATTAAAGATTAAACCTAAATATTATTTTTAAAATAGGCCCATTAAAAAAGTACGTATTTTTTCAATCCTACTAAAAATCTTATCTCACAACCTTTATTACAGAAATAGAACCCCAAATGCCTATTTTGCAAATTTTAAATACTAACCCGACTTTTTATCTAACTAAGTACCAAAAATTGTCTAAATCAACAATCTTCACCCATAAATCAATTGTCCAAAACAACGTTTTAGTTTTATTTTTTGTTTACGTAGCATATTAAAAAAGTTGATAGTTTGGTATTAAATTTTAATTAAGAAAAGTGTTACTTTCCCACATAACTTTAAAAACAATCCGTTTATTTTATTTATATTTCTTTATCAAATTAAGAATCCGTTTATTTATAAGATATCGGGGATTTGACTTATAAGTATGAGATCAAGATGTGATAGAAGTTAAAGGAAGAATGGGAAGTCAAGCTTAATGTCTTCTTTCGGTGAGGGAAGGTTTCATATGGACAAGCTCTTCTTTATTCGCTCCCATGGCGAGAGCCATACGACCAGCCTCTAAGAATCGTTTCATAGCATCTTCCATGTACCTCTTCCCTTCAATCACCGTCATTCCTTTGCTTATTTCTTTAGGAAATGTTGTGAGCATATTATCACCTTTTAGAACCGCAGCTAGTTGTACAAGCTCTTGCTGAAACTCAGTCAACAAAGCTTTCTCATTCGCCTCTCCCATTCTTATCTTAACCGGTTCCGGTAGCGTCTCGGGACAATCAGTTCGAGGCTCCTTTCGGATCTGTAAGATGTTCTCAAAAGTCCCAGCCCATTCATCTCTCTTCGTGAGGAAAGGCGATGATAGATTGAACAGTTTCTTCACAGTCGCGGGGATTGAAGAGTGCTCGTACTCTGACGATGGAAATGGAGACCCGTTTGGTCCATGTACGACCGTTCCTTTCTCTATCCATGGGGACACTGCTATTGTTGGTACACGAATACCTAACCTGTTAAACTGAAATAGGAATGGATCCGGTCCAACTATACCGTCCGGGCTAGGAACATTGCGAACGGGTGTGGGCACGTGGTCAAAATATCCACCATGCTCGTCGTAAGTGATAATCAATAAAGTTTCGTTCCACTGTGGGCTCGCTCTTAGGGTCTCGTACACTTCCTTTATAAACTTCTGAAATGTGTAATAACGTACCAAGTTTTACGTGAAAATAGTTTATATGATAATATTTTTCAAACTAACTATAAAATAAATATAAACAAGGGAAACAAACCTGTCCTTGGTAGACATCATGGGATGGATGATCATCAGAAGCCGGTTCCAAGAGGGTGTCCATGTAACGTTGCTCAATGACAGTGTAGGCAGGGAGCTTCCCATTCTTTGCATGATCCTTGAAAGAGTTCCCATAGCTATGGAACTTAAGCACGTATTTGAGTTTCCTTAGGCTTTGATAAAACAATACCGCCGGAATATTCTGGTAGTATATACCGAAAGAGAATTCTTCGTCGTCAAGATTGTCGAAAATGGTTCTTTGAGGATAACCCTTTGCAAGTGAGATAGGGTTGTTGCTGGTGGCTCCCGCTGACGTCCCTGAGTGCACGAACATTCGGTTTGGTTGTGTCGATGATGGAACCGATGCAAACCATCTGTTTTTTTTTTATATATATATAAAAAAAATCAGATTTATTCCATTTTAGTATCAAATTAGTACTAATGATTTCAACATGAGCTAACGGTCGTTTTCCCGAAAAACTAAAATAATACATGAGCTAACATGAGCCAACGGTCGTTCTCCCCAAAAAAAGAAAAGAAACATGAGCGAACGGTCAAACAACACCACCACAAAAAGAGAGCGCCAATAAGACTATATTATTACGTACTTAACAAAAAACTAAAAAATATTATATCACGTAATAATAATTTAATAATACTTCCATAAACCATTTAACAAAATAATAAATATCAATAAATCTTCCATATAGAGAGGAAAAAACAAAATTGTAAAGGAGAATATATTGAAATTCCATGCATCTGTTTTCATCTCAATTTCAGAGTGGAAAAATATATTAGTACTACTGATTGTTGTTAAACAGTATACGGTTTTAACATGAGCTAACGGTCGTTCGCCTCAAAAAAAAAAAAAAAAAAAAAGAGCAAACGGTCAAACAACAACAACAATTCACCACAAAGAGCTCGCCATAACAATACTGCACAGTCTGTACTTATTATTATTAGATACTTAACAAAAAAATCAAAAATATTATATTACGTAATAATTATACTTCAATAAACAATTAAACAAAATAAATAGATATTAATAATTTTTCCATTTAGAGAGGAAAATATAAAGATAGTACAAAAGGAGAAATGTGGCCGAAAAAAAAAAGTAAAGGAGAAATATATTTTAAAAGTGGAACCATGCATCTGTTTTTCCTTCTTAATTTCAGAGTGGGGGAAAAAATTCTGATTTGGATTTTTAGTAATATTTTTAACGAAAACTGTGGCGTAATATATTAATATAGTGTTTTAAGATATGCCAATAAGACGACAAAGGATACGACAATAAGATTATGTGACGTAATAATAATTCCAAAAAAACAGGGAAAGTATATTATTATTACCTATCGAAAACAGCGAACTCGGAGACAAGAGACTTGTAGACAGGAACCTTATCGGGTTCGAAACCATTCATAACACTTGCCGACATGTTACCACTAGGGTCCTCGGAATATGCTTGTTGAACAAACCCGTTCATCGGTGGAGGATCCATGGATGTATCATTTGACCCGAATACTTGCTCCCTTATTGCTTGAAACGAATGACCCGGGTCTGGATCTACGTAATGCGAACCCGACCCGAATTTGATTTTTTTAGAGGAAGGGTCCGACGCTGAGACCGGGTTTGACTCCGACCCGTCAACACCGTTGATCTCCGGGTTTAGTTTCTTCATCCATCCAAGCATGTGATCGAACGATCTATTTTCCATCACCACAACTACGATGGTTTTGATCGGACTTGTTGCATGAACATGGTTGTATAAAATTGTGACGGCTAGTAGTTGAAGCAAAGCAAATGTTTTAATAGACATGTTGTTTTGGGGGGATTGGTAGATGTTGATGGTGGAGATGATAAATAGGTGGATAACTTTATAGGCTTCTTTTTCTATTATTTGTTTTTTTTTTTTTTTATGTTTGGATTTTTCTTGGTGTGTATGTTCTAAATCTCTCTTCAAGCATATATATATATTAAAAAAAAAAGATTAACACAAGTACATGGAAACGAATTTTAAACAATTTTTTATTTGCCCAAAGAAACAATTCAAAAGGAACATAATTTAATAGAAAATCTCACATTTTTTTTATATTAAAAGTTAAAAGAATATTCTAAAGCAGATTGTGTAATTAGACCTCCAGTTATTCAAAAATCCAGAAAAATTGATTACCAAATACAAAGTTAGCATATAATAATGGTAAATAATTGCAAGCCTTAAACAAAAAATAATATACTAACGATATATTGACAAGTGAAAAGTTTGATGACAGTGATAAAAAAGATGTCAAACATATCTTTGGATTATTATGGTTAATAATTTATAAAAGACTAGCAAATTTTGCAAACATATCTTACTACCAAAACAAGCAATTCAATATTAACAGAATAAAGAAAGATATGTTAAATTTTTTGAAATAAACAGAAAACTGTTTCTTAAGCAAATTAAAACTCATCTAAAGATTTATTAAAAAGCATTGAAGAAAGTAATTTGTTTGTAATAACAAAACGAATAAACTCTATTTTCCATCTAGAAAATGTTTACATAAAATTACTTGTTTATGTAGGTCCGAGTTACACATTCTTCTTTGAAATTGAACTTAGAAACAATAAGAAAAATAGAGAAATGAGAACATAAATTTTAGAACATGCTAATCTCATCTAAAAACTTAGAGATAACAGTCACTCGTTAGGAGACTGTACAATTAAAACAAAACCAGCATAATTTGATTCGAAAGCATGATAATATATCTTTATTATACGTAGAATAGTCTTTATCTCCCAAATTAAAGTTTTCAACTTCTAGTGAAGTGGGAAAGGGTTTCTGGGGTGACATTGCCCCTAACGACATGGTACGACTCTACGCTGAAAACAATCTGTAACGACCCAAATTTTGAATTAGACCGCGAGCCCATTAACGAGTTAAACCCGCAATAAACCTTAACTATCCCACAAGTGTATAATAGAAAAACACAAGTTTCGAGACAAGTCGCAAAAAACTGTGTAAATGCGGATGAGGTAATATAAATTGAAGAAAGTAAACGAGACAAAAAATTTGTTAACGCGGTTCGTTTTTTCCTACTGCCCGGGACCAAGTCCAGATTTCGATTTCACTAGAACAAGAAAACAAATTACAACCAGTTCGCAAACGCGTAAAACAAGCACAACCCTCTTGATTCACCGCTCCGTTCTATTAACATGAAATCTTAAGGATAAATCTCTACCCTTAACTAAACTCTCCGAGCCTAGATTTAATCAAGATAACCTGACCCTGAGCTAAACTCCCCCTGAGTCTAGACTTCAATTCTCCAAGTCTCTGGAACAACCACCACACACGAACCGTCACACCAACGAACCCAACGATCACCAAGATTCTTGCCAATATGAACCATCAACACCAATACACAAATAAACTTGATCACACAAGCACTTAACCCGCGAAACTACGTCGCACACGATCACACACACAATCTCTCACATCGATTTTGTCTTCAAACAAAGATATTTTTCCTTTTCCTGACTTGACAAACGCTCCAACATCCAAGTTCTCGAGCTTCTCATCAGTTATTATGCATCTCATCTTCCTTAATCACTTCTTGTACTACTTTCTGTACTACTTCGACGACTAGTATAGAACACCAAAATAACTGCATCAACAATCTCCCCCTTTTTGACTATGTATGTGAACTCAACAACTCTATCTTCAATGGCTCCATCACCAGTAACACAGCAACACCGGCAGTTCCAATCTCCCCCTTACTTGAGTCACTTCATGGTCAAAAACTAACCAAACGATCGCCTCCATCTAAACGAAGAATGAAATCCCATCGCACCATCACTGTAATGATTAACTCTCTTGGACCAAGTATTCCTGAATTGTATGAATCCATAACACACGATTCTTAGCTCTGGTTTACTTCCTGAACGATCTCCTGAATGATCTCCTGAACAATCTCCTGAATCATCTCCTAAACGATCTCCTGAACCTCACCCTGATCTACCCGAAACAAGACTAAATCTCTATCGAGAGTCTGCTCTTATACCAATTGTAAGTGCCGATGAGGTAATATAAATTGAAGACAGTAAACGAGACAAGAAATTAGTTAACCAGGTTCATTTTTTTCTACTCCTCGGGACCAAGTCTAGATTTCGATTTCACTAGAATAAGAAAGTAAATTACAACCAATTCGCAAACGTGTAAAACAAGCACAACCCTCTTGATTCACCGCTCCGTTCTATTAACATGAAATCTTAAGGATAAATCTCTACCCTTAACTAAACTCTCCTGAGCTTAGATTTAATCAAGATAACTTAACCCTGAGCTAAATTCTCCCTGAGTCTAGACTTCAATTCTCCAAGTCTCTGGAACAACCACCACACACGAACCGTCACACCAACGAACCCAACGATCACCAAGATTCTCCAATCTGAACAGTCAACACCAATACACAAATAAGCTTGATCACACAAGCACTTAACCCGCAAAACTATGTCGCACACGATCACACACACAATCTCTCACATCGAATCTCTTTGGGATTTTTACTCTTGCAAATCCACTTTATCATAAGGTCACGTCCTCCCATAAGGAAAAAATTTTCCTTTTTGCCAATTTCCTTTTTTTTCATGCAAACTTCCCTTTTACTTATATGAATCCTTTTATCTTCAAACAAAGATAATTTTCCTTTTCCTGACTTGACAAACGCTCCAACATCCAAGTACTCGAGCTTCTCATCAGTAATTATGCATCTCATTTTCCTAAATCACTTCTTGTACTACTTCCTGTACTACTTCGACGACTAGTACAGAACACCAAAATAACTGCATCAACAGGCCGTCATGTCTCTCAGTAAGTCTCGCAGCTTTGACCAGAGTCATCTGTTTTTGTGTCGTTGTGACTCGATCTTGACTCGAATCTTGTTTATGAACCGTTGTAGCACCACCCAAGTCATCGGAGACTCTCGTCTTACTCAACCTGTGTCACCGCGTGAAACATCTTCACCGGAGAGGTAAACCCATGAACCATAGATGATATATATGTCTCTATATTGCTTGATTGTTGGAACCAATATAATCACTAAACTTGAAAAACTATTATAGACTATTATATACTTCCTCCTCTCCGGAGAAAAACAGTATTTCCCAAAATAGAGATTTCAAATTTTATAAAAATATTTACTCAGATGTTATAGAAATGTTGAAATATTACTATCATATCATACATTTCTTTAAAATTACTCATATGTTTAGTGTTCTTCTGTAGTTACAATTAACACCCTTGATTAGTTTTTTCTAGTTGAGATTTTTTATTTCTTTTTTTAAGTAAAAAATGATTAATGAAAATTAGTTTAGTCCACCTCATTAAGAGAAAAAAAAATTAAAGCCACGTCATAAGAGAAAAAAAAGAAAGGAATACGAAAGGTTACATAACTTATTGTTTCACGGCAAATTTACATGTCACGGCTGAGTTATAATGTTTCATGAAAGACGAAAGGTTGAGTAAATTTACATATTACGGCTGAGTTATAATTATTCACGGCTGACTTATCACACCAACTTCACAAGGTTATCATGCGTTGTTTCCGCATATATTTTCACAACTCTACACCCTCTATCGTCGGTGTTAAATATATATTTGTGTTTCTTTACCCAATTACCGAAAACAACAATTACCGGAACCGGATCTATCATATATCGTGAGAAAGATGAACGAAAATGAAGAAGAATAAGGAAGACGATGACGAATTAGATGTTCAAAATTTAAGTTCTGGATATCTCTGTTGATGTGAAAAACACAGGTGAAAAACAACACAGTGAAGAACAAGACAAGTAGAAAAAAGACGTTTTGTATTTCCTTTGATGATGATGACATGAAATGATGACATGGAATGTTGCATCCAACGTCATTTTTTAATTGATGAAGTGGCAAGTAAGCCACGAAACGAACATATAAACCAGCCTAAATAAACAAGCCATCAAACAAAACTTTAAGTCAGTCGCAACATTAAGACTATTACAGTAATTAAAAAACGAAAAAATGGCTGCCAAATTCATTCGTTTAATGTCGTAACTCAACCGAAAATCTTTAACTCAGCCGTATCGTTTAATAAGTCGGCCGTAATTGCATGCTATTCTAGTAATTAATCTTTTGCTACTAAGTCAGCCATAATTAGGCCGAGTTTTCCGTTAATCCAGCTCATTACGACTGATTTATGACACACGAACATAAATCAGCAGTAACGACATTCCATAACTAAGTCGTCTTTGATAAATCAGCCAGCCGGAGAAAGTTAATTCAGTCGTGTCGAAGCAATAACTTAGCCAAAATTTTGACAAATAAACCATCGGGTAAAAACTCAGCCGTAACTTAGGCTGGGTTAAGCTCGAAAATCAGCCATTTTCTCATAACTCATACAGATTTCATTAAGTCAGCCGTAACTCGAGGCTGGATTATACTTGTAAGTCAGCCGTTTTCTTATAACTCAACCATTTTCCTTAAATAAGCCGCAACATACCGTAACTCAGCTGTCATTGCCGCTTTTACGGAAGAGTTCATTAATACATGTCAGCGATTTCTGACGTGGCGACGTGGTTTGTCTGACGTGTCAGTGACATTCTTTGTAATTAAGTTTTTTCCTATAACGTTTAACAGGGGCACGCTGGATATACAAAATATATTCGAAATATGATAGTTATAAAAAAAAGATCTGTATGTTTCTTGTCATTTCAGCTAATTTGTATGATATCTGAGTAACTTTTCCAATTTTATATGACTCGTTAGGAAGCTACCAAAAAGTATTATACCCGAACAAAACATTCATGTTTAGAGAGAAGGTGACACTCAAATAAAATAATATTTTATGGTTTTTTCCACCAGACCACAACTCTATATTTTGACAAGTATTATCACATTTTATCTTTCGTTGAGTTTTTCTGAGGTGAACAACATAGAACCTAAATCTATCTTCCAGATTAAGTGTTTGAGTTTTGGTGGCACACTAATTTTCCTTTTTTGGGCTTTTAAAACATTACAATGCATATCCTGGTCATTAACGCCTTCCAGAGACTAGGTGACTAGGCGAGCCATTATCCTTATTTAATCATATATCTCTAGAGTTTGCATTGTGTCATATTAATATACGAGAACTCTAACTAATGTGCCACTTCCTGTTCAAAAACTGAGTAAAAAAGCCACAAAACATAAATCTTTCCAAATGTGCCATAATGGTGGACAACATTTCTTGTCTACCCAAATTTTTGTATGTCGTTTCGAATTCTTATCCACCAAAAATCTGTTGTTTCAAAGGTGGACAAGATTTTTTGTCCACCAAATATCTTCTCTATCTGTTGTTTCAAAGGTGGTAACATTTCTTATCTACCCAAATTTTTGTATGTCGTTTTGAATTCCTGTCCACCAAAAGTCTGTTGTTTCAAAGGTGGACAAGATTTTTTGTCCACCAAATATCTTTTCAATTTGTTGCTTCAAAGTCTTGTCCACCATTATGGCGCATTTGGAAAGACAAATGTTTTGTAGCAATTTCTGTAATTTTTGCTACAGTATATTGCACATTAGACCAAAACCCTTAATATATCAAGCTTATAAGTCTGATATATCGCAATTAAAAAAACCAAGACTAAGAGATCAAGCAAGCACTTAACGAGCCGGTTCAAGAAATTTGGACAAGGAATGCATTCAAAAATCTATTAGCTAGGGATGACGTCAAGCATTTTTCAACGTCTTTTAAAGTCATTATAAAAATAATAATATTAATAACAAACAAATGTAAAAAAAAAATCAGATTTTTTCTTACATTCTTTTCTATAATTATAAAAATTATTATTAATACTTTTAGTTTTAAAACGGCACAAATCGACATTGGTTTGAGTTTTTAGAGTCACACTATCAAAACGACGTTGTTTATTAAGAAAAGTGACATGGCATTGCCACCATGTCAGCTAAATCAGTGGTTGACTAATTCATATTTAGGTCACCTCTGTTTTAGGCAAAAATTAAAAAGTTAGGATAGTTTTTAAAAATGTTTTAAGCGCCGAGATAGGAAACAATATTAAAATCTTTGTTGAGGTATAACATTAAAAATATATCGTGCTGTTTATTTTTCTGACATCATCTCCAAATTAGGGTTCCCATTGATATTAAATGTCGTTGCATCAGTACAACTTTCTCCAGCGGTAATTTCATTAGGATGTGCCTCTTGGGGGAGACCAACGTTTGTCGTTGTAGTGTTGTTGGTCCTGCAAAATTGTGAGTTATTAATGTTACCTCTTTCCCTTTGTATTTCCAGCTCATGGCTCATGAAATCAAAAGGGTATTTTCTAGGTTGATTCATACCCACAATTGGATTATTTTTCATGTTCTGATGTTGTAATGGTTGAGAGGCAGATCCAACGAAATCCTTGAAAGTCATCACTTGGGGGCAAACTGACATCGTCTCCAAATTAGGGTTCCCATTGCTACTGCTTTTATGGTATGGATAGTAGCCTCTACGGTTTGGATTTTCATACCCAATTTGCTGGTATATTACAGGTTTAGGCGGTTTGGATGTTGGAAACCATTGTTCAATTAAGTAATAACTTTTATTCTTCCTTAAACTATCAATGTTATTCATTTTTGTTGCTTCATTCGTGTTCCCAGCTCTCTCATCATCTTGATCACCTCCTAAGAAAGCATCATTTGTGGTGATCTTAAACTGTTCGACTTGCGTTTCAAATGGAAGCACAGGTAGATCACGAAGAGGAGAAAACTGCATGAAATCTAGCTTCTTCCTAAGAGATATGATAGTATCCCTTGAGAAAGATAGTAATGTATAGATCTCACTTAAGTTAAGAGCATTGATTGTACGACCGCATTGCATCATCAACTCATTAGTGACATACTCTTTACTCTTTTGACAACTCTTTATCATTTTTTCATTAACCTTATTTGTCTTCTCATTTAGATATAATTCGACATCCATCTCTTTCTTAATATGCTCGTACCTCGGTAAAGCAAAGAAATCGTCTAGGAGGTCACGAGCCGTCTCAACTGATGGCCAAACCACTGGCTCAGCTTAATTAGGACTAAAAATGATCATACAAGCATTTACATCACACAATATGGATAGTTCCTTCACTTTTTTCAATAACCCTGCCCTCCTTTTCCTTAAAATTATTGCTCTTGTATTGTCATTCTCTATCCATGCAAGTTTTACTTTTTTTTCTTGTCATCGTCACTTTTTAATTTTAATCTCTCTCTTTTAAAATTAAAATTATTGTTGGGTAGGTGATGAAAGAACAACTCGAGAATTCATTTATATAGAGTTGAAGTAAATGGGTGAGATTTTGGACATCAATTCTAGTCAAAAGAAAGAGACAATGTGAATGATTCGTAAAGATATAAAATTAATTACTATTTCTTAAAAAGTGTTGACTGTTTCTTGGGTGTGGTTATGATAAACCGAACCTTTTCTATCTAAACCAAATTGAGAATATATATATCCATAAACTTAGAAAATCTTTGATTTGGTTAAAAATATTTTTTTTCAAATATCATTCATAACTTAACCGATTTCAAACCAAAATGAAATGAAAAAATGTTTTTAAATAGTAAGCATAACTTGCCTAAGAATTGAATTCAAAGCTAAATTAAAATTCTACCAAACTATATTAGATTTTGTTTTGTTTTGTTTTATATTTATTATTCTTTTTCATAACCAAATTAGTATACCATAACTGTGTCCCGGATTAAACCACCAACATGTTAGAATATCTATGTGGTTGTACTATTACTACATGGAATCAAAACTAAATTTCTGTCCAAATTTGTAATCCCATTCAATATTCTGAATTAATGAGTTAATTAACTTTTCTCTCATTATTTAAAGCTAAAAGATATATTGACCATATTATCTTCATTATTGTGTATTAGATTAATTAGTATTGTTTGAAAATTATTTGGAAACTAAATATTGACTATACATTTCCTTTATAAAAATCATTTTAACATTTTCATACAAATTTTTTTTTTTCTAAATGTTTTACCATATTTTGTACACAAAAATGACTTATTCTTTACTTATTTTTATTTTTAGTTTTAATGTTTTCTTATCAAACGTTATATTAAGATTATAAAATAATATTGGTATGGTCAAGAAAGTCTAACAATTTTTTTTTTTTGACAATCAAACTCCATATATTAATTCACGAATAAAAACTCTCTTATAGAGAGAGTCAGTCGGATACCGTCGAACTTACATGGAAAAAACAAAACCTGCAAATTCTTGCACATTTAGCAAGATGATCGGCGGAAGTATTACCACTACGAGGGATATACTTAATACTAAAAGTAGAGAATAAGTTCTGTAATACACAAAATCCCTTATCTCTGTAGAAAAAGTAGGTCACTCCTTGGGGCTAAAAGTCATCTCTAACAGATCCCTCATCCTCTGTAATACACATATATTAATTTACGGATAAGAACTCTCTTCTAGAGAGAGTCATCCGGGTACCGTCGAATTTACATGGAAAAACAAAACCCGTGAATTCTTGCACATTTAGCAAGATAATCGACAGAAGTATTACCACTACGAGGGATATATACTTAATACTAAAACTAGAGAATAAGATATGTAATACACAAAATCCCTCATCTTTGTAGAAAAAGTAGGTCACTCCTTGGGGCTAGAAGTCATCTCTAAAAGATCCGAGCAATCCGTCAAAATAAGGATAATATTCATCGAGATCGCCAGTAAGCATTTCATCGTCCACAAAAGAGTCTCCAATTCAACATGCAGGGGAGATAGACTTCTGCGTCAGCCCTTTAATCCTAAATGCAACAATCTTCCTCCACACAAAACAGTCCAACCATGTCCGCTCCTAGACTCCATTCCATGCTATGACCCGTCAATAAAGCATACCAATCTATCCGCTAGAATTGGCGTCACTTGCACTATATGGTTCCTCTCGGGTTGGGGCTCTTCTCACCGGTTTTCTTGCCTCCACGCCTCTTCTTCTTGAATTGCAATGTCCAAAGTGTTCTGAGGTGGTTCGCTCATATTATCGAAAATCTTTCGATTTCGCACCTTCCAGATTTACCACAAGATCCATGGAAATACTCTAAGGCTCTCCTTATCCGCACCCGCCTCTTTACCCTGCCAATACAAATAATCTAGATTATTGTAAAGCGAAGGTAAGGTGAATAAGGCTGGAGATGATGGGATATTGGAGAGGGTCCATACTTGTCTAGGTGGAGGGCATTCAAAGATCAAGTGATTAATCGTATTTTCTTCTGCTCCATATCTAGGACATCCTTTACCCTCTACCAACATGGAGATAAAATAGTCGTTGGCACGAGGCCAAACAACCTGACACACATTACCACACGAAATGTTTTAATTTTCGCATAGTTTTTAATTTCCAAGCTTGCACCTGAAGTGCTGTGACACTAGATCCTTAGAAGAGGATGGTCGCAATCAGGACGAGAAATAGTTTTCGCGGCCTCCTATCCAAATTTGGCGGAATAATTGCCAATCTAACAAAATTTTAAAAGAATGATACTAATATATTTTTAAACAATGGACATTTCATCACCCTTTTTTCTTCGTTTATCGATCTTGCTTTTTTGGCTTCTCGTTGTTGTGAGGCTGTTGAAGGTTCTTTTTGACTCGGAATGTTTGTGATTTTTTTTCCCAGGATTTTGTTCCTTAGCTTTGGTTTGTATCTGAACTACTCAATTTTTTTTTTTTTTTCTGATTTCAATAATACTCTGACGCTAAAAAAACTATAAACCTAGGTTTTTTTAAAATAATGTTATTAGTTTTTCATCAAAATAATTTTATTGATTTGACTAATAAGATGAAACATTTGATGTCATATATACATATTCGCAAAAGTATTGTGAATTTTCAGATTGACCAAATTTAATTTGGTATTGATCAGGTACAAAATCAAAACGTGTTTGCAAAAAGATAATAAGCCCGAGCCCGGCTCGGCAGCTCGCAGAAGTTTGCTTCTTCTTCCATAATTGGTATCAAGGTTTTGAACCTTGTTAGAACTTCTCCACTATATATAAGAGGAATTTTCACTTTATAGTTTCCAAGCAACCCACTTTAGACTTTCATTTCTCATCCACTTTAACTCCAATTTTGACATATGAGTACACTACGTTATAGTGCTCGCATTGAGGAATCCATTGCTAATCTGCTTATTCCGATAAAGGAATTCACGCGAAAGTTACCCGGAAAACAACATATCTAAAAATTGAGTTCCAACAAACATTTGCAGTATCAAACGGTTCCAAAATAGTCAATGGAGCTGACATTGAGCTCTTATAAATTCAAAATTATAAGTAGACGATTAGGTATTCTGCTTTCTTAAAAGAAGATAAATTTTACGGTTATTACTTCTAAGTAAATTTCAGATTAGCGTCATTTACTCATCGATGATTTGCAAGAAATTACAACTTTAATACTATAGTACCTTTGGGGAGACTTAAACAAAATATACTCTATGTTTTATATTAAGTGCTGTTTTAGAATTTAAATACTATTTTATTTTAAACTTTGTAATACAAATTTTTTATGTAAACGTCTGGCAATCCCTCTCCTCTAAGCTAGTTTTTGGGTTTGAGTTAGGTCCACACTAATACGATATCAGAGCCAAGTTCCAATCTTCTCAATTGTAAGCTATTACCTGTGGATGTCCAGTCCCACAAACTTCATGCTTTACATGTCCAGTCCCGAGCGTCAGGAGGGTGTATTAGAATCCCACATTGGAAGTTGGCAAAATTTCTTGGACCATATATAAATATGTGACAACCCTTCACTTTTGAGCTAGTTTTTATATGTAAATTAGGTCCACGCAAATACAAGGAGCTTCAAGCTGAGCTAGCAACTGACGAGAGAGCTGTTCAAGCTGTTGAAGTGGATAAGATCATACCGTTAGTCTGTTAATAGAGAAAAAATTTTAGGACATTTGAGTGTAGAAATACAACTACTTGTAAAATCATTCTTTCTGTTTTGACATATTGTTAGAAAAGATTATGTTCTTATCATCGTGCGACAAAGTGAGTTGTTCAAATAAGTAATTCAGCTGAAGAAGTTACGACACTGAAGGAGCAGATTATATTTAGATTCAACGAAAGACATCGAAGATCAAAGATATGGAGAAATTTGGCTTATACATGCATTTAATAAGGCACAAGTAAGTTTAAACTTTAAACACAAAATATAAAGAAGGGACCAGTTGTTTGGATATCGCCTACGACCCCGTGTAGACAGTAACAACCACAAATCCTGTCATCAGACCGTAATTTCACTGTTGGTCCAAGAAAACCACAAATATTTTCTACTTTCTCATCAAACATTTACAGACGACAGTATTTCCCTATAGAAAAAAATAAAAAGCAAGGAAAAGATTGAACTTTACAAAAGGATATACAAAAGGAAGAAATGGTCAAGGATGCGAAGGTGGAGGAGGAGCGGTAAGAGCGTAAGTGAGACTGTTGGATGAGTTCTCAATAAAGCCAGCCACTCCTGCCGCTGATTGTGTATTTGATGGCAGGAACAAGTCGTGCTTTTGGTCTTTATATGCACTCCATACCTGTGAGAAATCCATTTGGGGTTAAAAAAAAAAAAGTAAACACTTTGTTGAACAAGACTTTATTCGTAGTTTTTCAATATCACAACTTACTTCTGACGCATCAAGTATCTCACGCACTTTTGAGCAATGTGCTCCTTCTGTTGCAAAACCATGCAATACCTGAGACACATAGTAATTATTTCATCAATCACATGTGTAACAAACATCTCGCTAACAAATTCAACACTAACCTCAACTGCAAGCACCCGCCCGATCGATGCTTCCGATTCATTCCATTTCAAGTGAGAACTGAGCCCGTACCTTCCCCCCGTCCTCCAGTCAAGCAACCCAAGAAGGACCTCAATAAGACCAACCCTACCAATTTTCACAATCATTTGTCTCAGCCAAGTAGATATATCCCATTCAAAAATGGGCCCAAATTTCAAGCCTTGTAGCCACTTCTTCTAAACGACTATTTTCCACAATTTTATTCTGTAACTAGGTATTGTCAGATTAACACTTCAGCAGTCTTAGCAGAGTTTGCATTTAGAGATAATTAAGATGTGAGTACCCGTCAGCTTGAGTACCAAAGACATTATCATATAGTAACAGGATTACTCACTTTAGACCCTGCGCAACAAGTGCATCTCTGGCCCGATTTCCAGCCACAACAACACGCTTAAGTGTCTCAAGTGCCAAAATGCTTCCACCAAGCCATCCTATTGCTTTCATGAGAAGTGGAACCACCTGGTGTTTAATCAACTCAAGAGTCATTACACATGTCATAGGTAACACCAATTAGTTTCAATTTTTACCAGCGTGTGCTTAGTAGGAGGAGAGAAATAGAGTAGAGAACCTGGGCATTTCCAGCACTAGTTGCAGCCATTGCTTCAGCACATGCGGTACTAGCTGCAAGTTGATGAAGCACACGTAAACAACTAAGGCGCACGCGTTCTTGAGGGGTTTGCCCAGGTAGACTTGAGGGATCAGCAGACTCATTCACTCCATCAGATCCAATTTCTTCAGCCTTCACTTCGCCAGAAGACATTGTTTCCCGCCTCCCCTCATACGCCACAGCAGCGACAAGTTTCGGGACATACCCGAGATATCCTATGTGATCTGCAAGTGCAGGATGCACACGCAACAACGAAACCAATGCAGCAGAGAGAAGGAGAGGGAGCTCAGGGTCAACAGGATGTTGTTCATAATGTGTTGCCGCCATTGCTGACAAATACTGATCCAGTAGTCCTTCCAAGAATCGTTTTGGATTTCTCAGAGGAAATTTTGGATCTTTTAAGAAAAGCCTGACATTGACTCCACCAACCTAGACAGAGAGAAAAATTTCATCAATAACTATGCTTCAACGCAAAGGATCTCTTTCCCTATTGATCTATATATTGGTTTAAATAAATAAAAATAACCTGTAGCTCGTATCTCATTTCTGGTTGACCAGATGACTGCTCTGGTACGTCCCATTCAATAACAGAACCCTTCTGTTGTTCACGATAAATATCTGATGCCATGGTTGCAATCTGTGCGGATAAAGATGCTGCCATTGCTGGTGTCCACACAAGTTCTGGAGTCTCTGTGGTCCGCTCAAGCGCATGTACAACAGCCTCCCCAGGTCCATCACGAATTATAGATACAAGACCGTCCGGAAGGAATCTCACGAGTGTGATAGCAACTCTAGGCCCATGCATTGGTTGTGCGACGAGCTTACCCAACAAAGAAGCCGCTGCAGCTCTTTGCTGCAAGGGAATTTCTTCTGCACAAGACCATTTTGTGTCATTGACTCCATATTGTATGTAATCAGAAAGCCAATGGGAAAAGAAAAAGAGTTCAGAATGATTACTTTGCAAAGGCAATAAAAGTTCCAGAATATATACTACTCCACCATGTTTTGCAGCAGCCCAAGCAAGTTCTGGTGTGCTTGCCAAAGCATAAAGAACATGGAGAGCACCCTCTCGAAAAGAAGGTGCAGAATGAAGCATTTGTAAGAGGAGAAGAAGACTAGATCCATCAGATACCATCGTCTCCAAGCAAGGAGCATAAGCAGTTAGACGAGAGAGGACGTTCAGGCAGAGTTTTGGAATATCCGTTTTTGATGCAATGGACACCGAAAAACATTCAAAGAGAGGTAATAGTCTCTCCTTAGACGAAAACACTGAAGCCAGATCTGGATACTTTGTAAGCAAGTTCTGAAAAAAGAGGCAAAGAAAAAGGTCAGACATGCTGAATTCTAGGATATCTACACATTCACATGCGCCATATGATTACCTGAAGAGCAGTCAATCCTAATTGAAGGTGGTCAATCAGAAAACATTCTTCCTTCTTCCCCTCAGATGATGGCTGATGATCGGAATGTTCTTCAATCAATGACGGTTCTACGACGCTACTTTGAAGTTCCGGAGTATAATTAGATGAGCTGCCGTCTTCGATCAAATTTTGGTCCTCGGAAACAGAGGGCAACTCAGTATGCACTAACGATGATATAGAGTCGATCAGAGCATTGCAGAATGCTTCTGGTTCACTGATCTCTGAGTCGGGCTGATCATTATAGACCTTCAAGTAAACATTGCCAATAAAGACCTCTTTTGACAGTGCGTCATATGAAAAAGATTGAGCAGTTTTCAGATCATATGAACCATCGGGGCACTGGCAGGTGCGTTGTTCATCCACAAAATTTAAAAGCTCTGATCGAGTTGCAGAGTTCCAGATAATCTGTCAAACAAAAATTTGATCCAATGATAAGCATGCACCATAAGCTTAACATGCTTTTAACACTCAATGAAGTGTTCATCAAGATTTCGTATGAGCATGTAGAGAAATATCTTAAGAAATAGAAATTCTGCAATATGATGGCATCAGACATATCTTTTTTATGAGAGATACAAAAACACAAGACCAAATATACATGGAAATGTGAATTCTAAAGATGTTTATGCACCATTCATTTCAATATCCTGCTCAGACAAACAATTCAGTAAAAAGAAAATGTTTACCTCCGGTGTCTCCAAATTTGTGTTAAGTTTGGATAACAAATCCTTGGCAACTTCATCTTTCAACAAACTAGCAAGTTTTGGAGTCAGTAATGCTCTGATAACATCAGCCGCAGCAGCATTGTAAGGTGTCAAACTCTCATCTGCACATAGTCCACTAAGCCTTGATAGGGCTTGCGATGCTTGTAAGGCATGCTCATTCTTGGCAATTTGAATGCTAACTCCGACCCCATGAGACTCGACAGAATTAGATTCCTCTACAGTTGAGTCATACTGTAGTAATAATGGGAGAATATACCTGATCAAACAGACACACAAATCGAAAGAAGCACAGCCGTTAGTCATACTTGTCAGAAGCAAAGGTCCAAATGAGTGTAAGAAAGATACAAAGTTTAGTTGGAAAACTGTGCTGCTGACTATTAGATCGCTATGCCTTCATAATGATTATATAGACATTATACTTGGAATTTTACATGCATTGACAGTGATGCCACCAAGATTATGTCTTGTGATTGATCAAAAACATATTAACGGCGACAAACAGAACAAGAATATAGCTCACCATAAGGCACCAGCCTTTAGCAGACCATGCTGAAGTTCAGGGAAGACAGAAACCTTGGCAATAGACTGGAGAGCAGCATCAACGGCTGCAGGCACAAGTTCTAGTTCCGTACAGTGCACAATGTCTTCAATCAGACTGGGTAACTCTAGAAATACAGCCCTTGCACTCTCAAACTGACTTATTACAGAAAGTGTACGCATTACATTTGTGACAATGATTGCAGCTGGTTCGTGTTGTGAAGTTGTTGGCTGAACCACACACATGCAGCGAGAAAGAAGAGTCGATAGAAGCTGCACACCACCATCTCTCACTAATTCTTCACCATTCAACGACGAGGCAGCACAGCTACACAGAAGATAGGAAAATAAAATAGATAACATTGAAGGAACGGAAATAAATAAACATAGAATTGCACAGTTTTAGCAAGAGAAATAAGTACGTTAACGAAACAAGCTCAGATGCTGCAACAAGAAGAGGGGATCTATCATTAGATAGAAAGTTGTTGTCATCCTTGTCCACTGTAACTGCATCAAGTAACATCGGATAGCCAGCATATTTGAATGGCCGTAACACATGTCCATAACGTCGATATAAGATGCACTGCGCTTTCAGTAAAAGCAGCAACCTCCACGGCTGAGGACCTTGCAATCCTTGCATTGTTGCCTATAAGCAGAAGAACGGATATGTATAGTATGATAAATATGAAATCTAGAGACAGAATTATATATATAAACACAATCATATTTATGGACCTAAAACACTAATCTACAGTGGAATAGTTTCAGAGATGGGAGTACACAATAAAATTCTTAAATACAAATCGACTATGTTCTTAGCGGAACTAAATGATAATTGATAACTTCATGTACAAACTATGATTAAACACTTGTTTGACAAGCAAACACCGAAAAAGGAAAAAGTTGACCAATGTTATCTCTACTAATAAGAACACAGTAACATAATGAAGGAGAACTCAATTGCTACATATAGCATTCATCAAATAACTTGAACATAAAATAACTGCTGGTATCCAAGAATTATGTACTTTTCAACATATAACGTGACCATCCAATGGTCCAATGTTCTAAAAGACAGGTACAATAACAGACAAAGATGGTAAACATATAATTGAAGAAAACATCAAATCCCAGATAATGATCAGAACTTTGTAGACGTACCTGTAGGCATTCATAAGCTTTTTGAACAGCCAGGAACTTTTCTCTTCCTTCTGGATTCTTGTCAGGATGGTACCTCATCGCAAGCTTCCTATACTGGCGCTTTAGTTTCTCTTCATCAAGGTTTTGAATTTGTTTGGATATATTAGATATTTCCTCATTCAACTCAACTGGAGCAGTCCAGTTTAGGTCATCACTTGATGCATCATTCAGGGATATTTCTAGAATTTTGCAAGCTTCTCCTTCAGAAAGATCCATGGGTTTCCTAGTCAACTCTTCACGCCACATCACAAGTAATGATTGTAAGAACTCGACATGTTCAACAATCGGCCAATTAGGAAATCGAATCTCATCACATAAATTTCTGAGATAATAACGGTGACACCACATCTCATCTCTAAGTTCTGGATACGTAACAGGTGGCATGGGAGCATAATCATAGAGAGAATGGCAGTGCTGTGACAATTTCTGAGGATAGTCACCAAGATGCTGCAAAACCTGAGGAAATAGAAACGAGAATTAAAACTGAATAATTGAAGTGATAGTTTACAGATAGTCTTCAAGAAAGTGACCTTAAAGCCCACAGTAGTGAATATGTAAATACCTGACATATAAGATTTTCTGCTCGCATTTTATGTGTCCATATAATCTCTGGAGTATCGGAATCAGAAACCATGCCAGCTGCAAACGCAGCTGGTCCACTGCGCTCTAATACATATAATAAGGACTCTGGGAGAAGACCACCCAATACGCTTCTTTTAGCCAGGGGCAGAGAGGAGGAAACAGTAGCTTCTTCCCCACCATGAAAAGCTTGATGCACATGGGTGACCGAGAAGAGTTGTGCAATTGAGTAAAGATTGGATCCAGGGTAAGCAAGGGCAAAGTAAAAGGCCCCTGTACTGTACAGGCGGATCATCGCCTTGGAGTTTCTGGTAACAACGTCTTTTAAAAGAGCAGCACCAGCCTCCACAATAACTGGTTCGCCAGAGAGCAGAGCCTTTTCCAAAATTTAGAAAGACATCAGATTAACATAGGGTCATAATAAACAGTTTTTGGTCAAGGGGAAAAAAAAAACAGCTCAGATTACAACTCCCAGTTTTCCAATGAAGGAAAATTAAATGAGCAGAATTTTCAAATACTGACCGATTATTTTGCAACTCATCTCTAAGATAATACTGAAAACTAGCACATAGACAGCAGGCGTGCCTAATGCCATTAAATAGTAGGGGAACTAGGATACTTGGCTCAGCTTAATAACACCTACCAAACACATCATAGATGCAGCTAGAAGAAGAATTATGGAGAGAAAGAAAGACATTACCTGAGCAATATGAGGAAGACAACGTGTACTAGACAAGATACGTTTTACTCTTGGTGTTGGAGTTACAATCTCTCCAGCGTCATCCAAATCTGAATGTGCCGAAACCATGCTATGTAATATGGACAATGCAGCATCCCCTACCTGCATAGTGTTTTATCAATTAGAATAAGTATTGCATAAACATGTAGGAATGAAACAGAGGAAAAAGGTAATGGACATGAAAAGCATTTGTCTTTTGGGATGTTAAGCATGATAAATTGAAATGTCCATAGCCAGTCACACATAAAATTAACCGTAAAGCTTAACCTGAGTAGGTGTGAGGACTGGAACTCGAACAGCTACTGCCCATCTAAGTTCACGGATATCACGCAATTTCTTCCAGTCTAACATTCCTAAAGCCCGACACTTAGTTGTCCAGTCAATATCCTTTTTGGACCATAAACTTCTGATGACGTCCTTCTCTACAGGTCCCACTTCTGCACCACCTTTGTCTATGTACATCCATTCCTTAGGTGGTTCCATAAATGCAGTAGCAGCAATTAAATTGGACTGTAATGGAATAGGAGTCCTCTCCGAGTTTTCATGAACAACAGTCAGCAGATCTACAGCTAGGACACAACCACCAACCACAACACAACCTTCAACATTTAACAAGACCTTAACTAGAGCCTGCAGGTACGAGGAAAAAGTAAGCAACCAAGCATGAAAAGAATATCTCCAGAATGATTTTGTATGTGACGACGTAAAGCATACATCAAAATCTAATGAAATTAAGTGGAGGAACAAGAGTAACTAGAATTAAAAGAACAAGAAAGCAATATTTTAAATAGTTAGTGATACCTTCAGGAGAAGTAGTAGGCGATGCCTCAAAGCTCTATCATTCGTCCTATCTATCAGTGTTGTAATATGTGCAGTGCCTTCGAAAGGACCTATTGTGCTGTAGTGTTGCTCATAGACAATCGCCATCGCTCTTGCACAAAGCTCCCTAACAGAAGCTCCTCCCCCTCCACCAAAACCATCAAGCCTACTCATATCACACCAGTCGCCTGATGAACCCAATTCATCTGGAACAGCACCATCGATAGTAAGCCCCATATCAGCATCACACTGGAAACGATGATAGAGTGCCCTGAAAAAAGCAACTGGATCACGGAGAGGGAAATCTTGTGCCTTGCCAGCGTTCCCACTTTCAAGCAATAAGCGTAGGTAATATTGACCCACACAAACTTCTTTTGACAAGCTACGATAACTAACAGAGAACTCAGAATAGTTCCAAGATATACGTGGGACAGTCTCCTGGCCAGTTGTGGCCTCGACATCACCGGGGGAAATATCTTCTGTGCGCTCTTTCTCGACATCTAGGTTGTGAACCTCAGCCTTCAAAGCTTCCCTTAATTCTTGCCTTGTACGCTCATTCCATATGAGATCTGCACGATTATGATCAAGGCCAAAGGCTCGCCAAAACTCACGCCAATTTAGAAGGAGCTTTCCGGAACCTACAGGTGTACTTTCTACAATAACTTGAGCAGGTGCTGGAAGCACTGAATTCTGGATGCCATACAAGTTTGGGTCAGAACCAACCACATCGGATGCATTAGTCTCAGGTTGCTCATGCCCATTTGCATTTGTGGTGATTGAAGCAAATGCTGGATAGCCATTTTGTGAAACCCCAGCAGTAGTACTGTCACCACCTGGAAAAGCAGAAGCCTGAAGATTCGAAGCTTCAGAAGAAGAATCTGCAACACGCCTTTGAAAGTTATCGGGTACACTAGCATTTGCACTCATCTGTTTTGCTACATCGCCAGTCTCAACATTATTACCAGGGGGAAGAGGAATATCTTGAGCACCCATTCCCTTAGCTATACGACCTCTTCTCTGCTGAAGTAATCTTTTCTGCCGCCTATTTGTTGACGAACCTTCTTGATCTGTATCATCGACAACATCATCGGGACGTGTATGCAAATATGCAACAAGCCCAGGTGGCAGAACTCGAGACAGTAGATCCAAAGCTGGTTGGTAAGAATCTGCCCAGAGTGCCACAAGCTGCCTACTTACCTCGAGCCGCTCACTGGCAGGAAGGGAAAATGCATTCAATAAATGTCTCAACAAAGCACCATCGCGCAAAGCAGCATCACGCATTGACTCTGCAGCAATTGCATCTTCTTCAGCTATTGTACGCATTATAACAGCAATGATTTCCCTAACACTTTCTGCAGGATGTGCAAAGAGTGCAAATAAACGACGTCGTAGGGCAGCTATTTGTCGTAACAATTCTACAAAAACAGTGTATTGGGTAGTCTCTCCATGTGGATCACAAACCATAGCCTCAAAGACTTCAACAATCGCCATGGAAAACAGAGGTGAGACTGACATGGGTTTCAACCGATTGACCAGGATAGTAACATAACCTTGTTGAGCAAACAAAACAGACTTGGTATGCATGATAGTTGCATGTTTTTCTCCTCTGGAATCCGGTGCAGTGCTCAGATCTGCTGACCAACCGCCTATGAGAGACGCAATAAGCCCCGCAGCTTCAGCAGCCACACCTTCAGAACCGTTCCTAAGTAAACCCATTATCCTGTTAACAGCAGCAGGGAAAGACATTATATGGGATGCTGCACTCCTGGAGGACAATAGCCTACGCAAACACGCGACAAAGCCAATGACAGTTGCTGCTGCTTTGGGTGAAGGAGGTGGCAAAGGAGGGGCGTCTACAGGGAGATTTGGAGTTGATGGTAGCATTGTAATCAATGCCATCAAAGTCACCTCAGGGACTTCACTATTAGTGGGCACACCTGTATACGGGATACAAGCATTGAACTCCCTTATTCTGCGCCATAATCTAGCCCTACTACCAGGAACAGAACCACCTTCGGCAACTGCATCTTTTGCAGCAGCAGCTAAATGTTTCAGATGTAGGGAGCAAGTTTCCAAATCAGCAACAAGATGTTGTGGTCCAGAGATCAAGCTAACCCTTCCACAAGGTGGATCAATGCGATGACCAGGCATAGTAAGCCTTGGTAATACTGGTATCGGGCATTGTCCCTGCATCATATGTCCCCCATATATTAGCATTCCCATCTCAAATAAATTTTGCGTGCAATTACAGCAAAGTATTAATATATGAAAATGTTTAGGACCAACATATCACATTCTAAAAATGACAGAGTATACGTACTTCTGTTTGCAGAGTATCGAGAATCGCTGCAAGTAGGTTGTCTCGGGATATGCTCGCATAGACCTAGAATAAGTGTCACAGAGGTTAGCTAATTATCATGATTAATAGTATATAACATAGAAGCATAAATAACTTACATGAACTGGACACCCATCACAGAATTCGATAGCAAACATTTGGGGCTCCTCAGCGAACCGGACAAGTGAACTTACTGAAGATAGAGGACGAACGATAACAACCTGCACACATCTAAGCAGTATTCTCAGTATTTGACAAAACAAAACCAAACTAGACAAGTAGAAAGTAAAAGCTACTTCCTACTCATTTTCAGTCTTACTTTATCATCCCAACATTGTAGTAACTTATTTCAATTATGTTCAATTTAAGGCACAGCCATATCATGGGAAACTTTTTACATTAAAAGTCTAATAAAACCAGAAACAAAAACAATAGAACAAAGAATAGGAACGCAGCATAAAGTAGTAATATAGATAGAAATTATGTCTAAAAACGTGTTGCCAACTTACTTCATAGTTATCTATTCGTCTCTCAACAAGGGATGCCTTAGTAAGAATTAGCTGAAGGGCAACAGCATCTCCATGCTCACCAAGTCCTCCTTTGGGGCCAATTGCTAAGCTTAGTCCAGGCATGTTTAGAGTTCCATGAGCAGCAGATCTTAATCTAGTAACAGACCACCACCCATTAGGAGTTTCTTCAGCTCCAACTGCTTCTTTAGCTGCATAGTCAACAATTGGCATCAAAAACAAGATAAAGAAATGATAAAAAAAAAAAAAAAGTGATCTAGACAAGACACAGTTGTAAGTACCCCTTCGTGTCATATACTCCGATACTGTCAGCAATTGTGAATCATCGACTGACAAGAATACCCCAACCATGGACTTTGCAGTCTTAGCCTGCAAATGATATTTGCAATTATCAAGATTAACAATAATTTAGTAACAACTTCTCAACTAATATGCAAGCATCTCATTAATACCAAACTTGCGACAATGGAGGAATTTGTTGTCCCGGGTGCAGCTCTAAAAGCTTTTGACTTTCTCCCATACATGGGACACAGAACAAACCCAGCCGAGTCCGTAGATTTTGTCCGATATGCATCAGAGAGAAGAATGATTGCTGGGGAATTCATGTCTCTGAAATCCAAAATCCAGCGCGAATCACCAGATTTTGAGTCGACGAGCTCCAGACCGACAAAGGTGACCTTCAATTTCTGCGAACAAAAAAAAAAATCACTTCACAACAAAATCTAATTGAAACAATTAGTAAAAGCACCTCACTTAATTTCTACTACCAGTCGCAACTTTCAAATGATTCTTGGTTCTTGCAATAACAAAAATTTAAAAAAAAAAAAAGAAATCAATCCCATAGAAAATAAGAATAAGACTACTCATGTGAACTATAATTACTTACTGGAGAAAAAAAACTCCCCTGCCCAGTTCATGATTACAAAAATTTAAGAGCACATTAAACATTGAAAGATACTAACATCAGCTTAATGCCTAATACCAGACTCTGGCTAAACTATCTAAAGATCAAAACCTTCTGTCGCAAAAAAAAATCAAAGCACCAACTATACCAATTTGACAAGAAGACCAACCAGCACAGTATAACATCAGAGAAACCATGCATAAAAGCTTGAAGATGGAGCCACTGTAGGAAAAATACTTACATAAGGAACCCATTCTGCATTCCGTCTCCTAAGATGTAGAACCTGAAACTCAGCCACAGGTCTAATTTGATGCCATCTAAGCCGATACAACTCGGTCAAAATACTTGCTCTGCACCTAGATGAGAACTTCATAGCCTTAAATTTCCCTTTCCCATCCGTCCTAACATTGACAGTAAACTCACCACCAACACTCTCCGTATTCTCATCTCTTCCAACCAAAGGTGAAGCACCATCAAAATTACTTCCAGTATCATAAGAATTAGTAACAGCAAGAGTATTCGGATCAAGCGTAACAATTCCGCCGCTCGAAATACAAAGGATCCTCTTATAACGACCTCTCCACGAATGTTTAACAACAAGATACCTAGCAAGATACTCCGGCTCTTCCACAGCACCGGTTGTTGAAGCAACGGTACCTCTAGAGACGGAATCCATAGTGCGATCAGATCCGACGGTGTTCACAGAATCGAGAAACTGTAACGTGTTGTTTCGTGGAGGATTACCAAGAAGAGGTCGTAGAAAATCCCAGAATCCTACCCTGGAATGATCGGAAACGCCAGGATAATGGCGGAGGTGAGACTGATTCGCCCCCAGTTCTTAACTTGGTTATAGCAAAAGCCACCGGGGCTAGAAGATCGTTTTGCAACAATCGGATCCAAAATCGGAAGCTTAAACCCTAATTTTCATATGCAAGAAAACCTCGGGAAGAAGATGACTGCGATGGATTTCTTCTTGAATACGAAATTTGGTGAAGGATCAGAGAAGAGAAATGAAGCAAAAATTCGATCTGAGATTGGGAGAGAAAGAGTCGTGAATTTTTGTGATGTTGTTGTTGTTATTGGTTTTTACAGTCTGACGACTTTCTTTGTTTGAGAGGGTTAAAGGCTAAAGGCCATTTTTGTTGATTCGGTGTCTCTCCGGTGTATTCATCATCAATTTTTTTTCCTTTAATTTAACAAGGATTACAGATATTGTGTCAAAATGAAATTGTGTAGATATTTCTTTGGCTCTTTCAACAAAAGAATTAGCACGTATATTAAAATAATGTGAAAATTAAAAATTTTAAAAACGCTTCTCCCCTTTGCTCCTATTTTTTAGAGTGATTTTGTGCAAAGAAAAAAATGAAGTATGAAATTAGGAGAAAAATACTAAAAATGTTTGTTTTTAACAAAATACAAATAACGGTGGAAAAGGGCTTGAAGTTGCGGAGTTATTACAGAAAACCTATCAATTGTTTTGTTCCTGTGAGTGAAGGGAGATATTTGACGTTATGAAAAACCGAAAGAACAATCTGACATTTAAGAAATACTGACAGTTGAAATGAGTGTTATCCGGCAATAGACAGAAAGAAGTGACGGTCATTAAATACAACCACCTTTAATTTGAACTCTCTCAAATTTTGATGTGGGACGAAAACATTAAGCGGGATGCAAAAAATTTAAAGACCTAACTTAGTGGTGTGGACACCCAATAAATAGTCTGTCGGTAGTAGTAAAACGTAGAGCCATAAAAAGTGAAAGAAAAAGAAAACACAAACTTCAAAACAACACGGACCTGGTTAACATCATGAGTAGAGAGATAAGAAATCGACCAACCTAATCAGTAAACATAGATATTCTATTTTACTTGGAAAAACTTAATCATATGTTCTAGTTCAGTAATTATTTGTTGTGTGTATTACAAGGGTTTCTAATGAAGGTTACGATCGAGTTAATCAGCGACCTTGTACGTGTTCTACTTGGGGGTAAAGATGACGATAGGGTTTGGAGATTCACGGCGGCGAAGGACAGAGTTGGCAAATGTATACGGTTTAGAGAAGGCGATGGAGTTGAAGCAACAAAGACAAAAGTCATTGGTGAACTAAACATAGATCGAACGAGTGAAAAGGTGGAGCTAACGTATGAGATGCCAGAGTGGATGGACATAGACTGATCGGTTAAACCCGTTCCAATCCACATCGTGATTGACGACGACATGGGCCTATTCCTTGCAATGCGGGTGGATATCCATGAAATGAAGCTCTATGTCGTCCCCATGCCGCTTAACATGACACTTGAGATTGACGGGTTCAAGGTAGTGCCTATCATGGACGAGTTCTCCTTGGCAGAGGTAATGAGCAAGGCAGAAATCAAAAGAGAAAAGAAGCGGCGAGAGGACAAGGAGGCAGTAGACAACATCATCTTCACATAACTACCACCAGAACATGTAGCGGACATCGGAGATGGTTTACTTGGCTGGGTAAGGCATTCATACACATATGGGGGATTTGTGACGATGTCAGCAGCATTGAGACACTACAAAATAATTTCCCAAGCGGGACAGGAGAATGGCTCTCCAGTGAGTGTGATGAACCTGAATGGTAGATCCTCTACGGACGATAACAATAACAAGGTTACTCGATTGACGAGATATCTATTAACTGAGAAAGGTTGAAATTTCATAGGTCACTAATTAATCATGTAGACATGAATAATAACATGTGGATCTCTAAGTACATGTTATGGTTTACATGAACGGGTGGAAGCTCAAGCGAGGAAAGAGGAAGCCAGGCGGATACACAAATTCATGCAACAGGTCTAAGAGATGTGTCACCGCCTAGAGGTGGTAAGTATAGACTATATGGACAGATATGCAGTATATGAAAAATAATGACATATGAACTAATGGTAACAAACAACAATGACACTTGTACAGAAGGTGTGGTTATGGCTAACTTCAACACCAACCACACAGTTGTGCCACTTGTCGCAAGTATGCTTTGTTTGCTTGATATACCAGCACACACTTTTGTCTGGGACGTAGCACTGGTGGTTGATAACACAGACCCAAACGGTAATAGATCAAACGAAATGTAGAGGCCTACGTTTTGAAATAAATGTTTATAATAAGCTGTGAATATATAAGGGTTAACAACAATTGTTATATGTGAATAGGTGGTGATAGACAAGATTGGTCGTGCTTGATGTAGATTACGAAGGGGATGAATTGTTTGCAGGCGGGTGTTCAAGAATAAAGACGACTGTAAAGTCAAGATCGTCATACACGCAATCAACAAGAAGTTTAGCTTTCGTAACAACCGCACGACAAATGACGTGGTCATTGTACGGTGCATCTCTGATGCTTGCCCATGGAGAATCTACTGTGTACGGTTAGAAAACACAGAATACTTTGAAATGTGGACAAAGAGGGAATGCAACAAGTCGAATGATTTTAGCAAAGCAAAACATTCCTAATAACGCCTTTTTCAATCTTATTTCTTTGCTCCTATTTCTACTGTACAAGGTACAAGCATTACATTGTGATCACATTGGTTGTTTCGACAATTAAATAAAGCTGATGTTACAAAAAAATAGGACACATTCCAATAATTTAAAGACCAAAATACAATGGGACTCCTTAGTTCCCTTATTGATACCGAGATCAACTGGCCACATTCCAATCAAGTTTACATGTTTGATTACCATTTAAGCATAGAGTATTAGGTTAATTGTTGGAAGTTGTGTTTTCATTAGCATAAAGACCCCACGACACAATCTTAAACGTAGGTTCATAACCCTAATAGAAAAGGAAAACACTTGACGCGATCCCGGGAGGGATCTAACCCAATTTCAGCACTGGAAGATCTGGAGTGGATATTTTTCGAATTAGAGACAACATATGACTCAAAGACGAGATGCTGATTGAATTATAACGCCATGAAAGGATGTGGAAAAACCTTTTGATAAGTCGTAAAAAGATCAAGATTCGACAAACAAAAATGGATCAATAATGATCTATGTTTAATAGAGTTTGAGAATAGAAAGATAGATGGGTTCTCATAAGAGATTACAAGGGGTTTATAAAGAAGAAAAGAGTCTTGGAACACACTCACAAGACTGCCTCGAAACTTAGCAAAATATTAAAGATAGAATTTGTATAGAAAAGACTTTTCACTTCCTTTGGCTTCTCTTAGCTCATATAATTTTCTTACGTCTTCAAACTTCTATTTTCTTCACTCCTCTTGACCAGCAAATTAATGATTTGGTTTGGGCTCTTCTTGGGCTTGTAATGGCCATAAAATGGGCTGGACTCTATATATATTCCATGGGGTATAGATTTCTGAATGTTATGTCATGGGCTGGATCAAATGGGTGATTTGAATGTGAATCATTTGCCTCATTAAAACCCTTGTCAAAACAACTCATTGGGACAAAACTTGACAAAGGAAAAATAGTACAAATGAGACACTTGCCCATTTGATGATCATGTATCGAAACCAGTGAGATTAAGATAACTTCTTTTCCGTACTCTTTTTCCGCTACAAGCTCATTCTCTTGTTCAAAATGCTCCTCAGGTTCAAGTTGCTCTTGTGCTTCAAGCTCCTCCACGGCTACAAGCTCTTTATAAAGTTCCAAGTCCTTTGTGCTTTCCATGATCACATCAACACTCATATCTAATTTAAAAGGGAAAATCACCAAAACCACCTAATGCTAAAAACATCAAAACCGTATGTACCAAAATAACATGAGTTATTATCATTGTTGACAAAAGACGTAAGTCAAGGCTGGAAATGAGAGAGTCCATTGTGAGAGTAGACACGATTCTGGGAACAACGCTAATCCCAATCTGAAACTTCAATTCACGACTGTAAAATTTGGAGGTGTGCCAAAAAAAAAAGATTTGTGTCCATTAATTGAGAAATAAGAGAAAATTGACCACAAGTTCTCATGCGCGCCCTTGTTTTGATGTCTCTTAAACAACTTTTGTTTCATGATTTTCAAAACAAATTTTGTAATGTTTACTAACATTACAACAATCACATCGAGAAGACACAGACTGCCTTTCCTACGTCATTTACTCTTTGAAGTCATCCTTGTCATCTGCCGGAATTGGTAGGTTTCTCCAGAACACGGCCAGGCCGCTCCCGCCAAGCTGCAGAATGCCATTGAACAAAATTATTACACTTTGGAAATTTACATTTACATGTTACGTTTTGTGAAATGGCTATGAAAACTTACCGCCATACAGACAACACTGACTGCAGAAGGAACAGCAACTAGAGGGTTTGTGAAATGCTTTTGAGCAAGTAAGAACCCGAGCGCTGAACTCTGTGGTTTGCAAGGTACACGGATTTTTAAAAAGAAGCCTAAATAAAGCAGACGGCAATGAATATCTATGGTAAAGGAGAAAGTAACTTACTTGCATTCCACATTCTATAGAAATGGTACGCGAAGTGGACTCGCCGAAAGAAAACTTTGAAATCCAATAGCCAATAGCAAAGGCTGCAGCATGAAGGAGTGCCACCGGGAGTATAAGTTGAGCTCCTTGGGTTTTCAAAACCTCTGAAACTTGTCCGATCTTTTCAGAAGAGAAACAGTAATAATCAATCCCAATTCCAGTCTCAAAATTCAATAACAAAAATATTTCTGGCGATATGAACTGCTTACAGGGCTGGCACATAGCAGAGTGGTCAGAATGACTCCGATTAGAGGTGTCACTGTTATGATCTTAGACGTAAATTTAGGAAAGAACTCGTTGGCCAGAACTGTCACACAAAGCAGAAAAGACATTAGTCCCTAAGGATATATAGGAACAAATTCATTTTTCTGGAAAAACTTAGCACCATACTTACCTCCAACTATAGTAGGCACCAACACTACTTGGAAAGTACTAACAGCAAGTCCCTGTTATAAAAAAAAAAAAAATGGATCCATAAACTTTCATTGTGGCCGGCTGCAACTTCCTTGTTATAGAGTTCTATTTCACTTCTTTCTACTTTATATCATGCAATAACTTTTACTGAACCATGACGATTCAATTTTGGCTTAATGCAATGTATATTATTAGCTACAATTACTGCAATTTTGCATGAATTAATTCAAAGAAGTTATAAAGAAAACTCACAGCAGCATCAACGGGAACAAGCTGGCCAGCAAGAAGCTTAGTGAGAAGAGGAGTCATTATAATAGCCCCGATGGTTGAACACCTAATGAATTAGAGAACAGATTATGTATAAAATTTTTGAGGTCTCCAACAACATTAAAGAACGAAAAAGAAAAACAAGTGAAAATAGAAGTATACGTTGTCATGAGTACAGAGAGCGCTACATTCCCCTTGGAAATGTAGGTAGCAACGTTAGACGCCTGTCCTCCAGGGCAGCATGAGACTAGGATAAGACCAGTCGCAAGAGGTGCCGAAAGCTTAAGAGTCTAAAATAAAAACGCAGAAAATGTTTGCATTAGTTTTCTCCTTAACAATCATCACCAACCAAATAGTAGTGTTCACAAATGCACATAGCACAAGTTTATAGCAATCCTCTCTACAAGAGGAAGCCCTCAAGAAGTGAGCAAGTATGCCTAGAAATGTTGCTGTAGATAGGAAATGTTGATTCAACCTAAGAAGAAAGTGATACTTGAACATGCAACAAAACTCAATCAAATCTAAGTTTAATCACGTATTAATCAATAATACATCACTTACTCGACATTTAACTTGGTTAAAACGTATACAGACTATAGAAGTAAAAACGAATAGAACCAAAATCTTAAACATTCTAGAACAAAACAACGAAGTGATCAATATTACTGCATAAACATCCATTTCAGAAAAGAAAATAGAAGTTAATGTGATAGACATTACTGGAAACATACCATTGCAATGAGAAAACCTAGAATTGGCTTGATCATATATTGAGCAAGAAAACCAACACCCACCTGCAAGAGAAGGACTTTAAACATTAGACGGGAAACATATCTAACAGAACAAAACAACTACACCAGTGTTCATTAGCTCTCACCGTCCATGGATTACGTAAACATCTTCTGAAATCTTCAAACGTAAGAGTTAATCCCATAGAAAGCATGAGAAACCCAAGACCTAAAGTAAAAAGATCTGTTTCCAACCATGTAACCTACAAAACTTAAATCTATAAGCCCCAAAAACCACAGATTCCTACAGATAAAAAAAAACACAACAAAGAAGCATACTAAAGATGGCTTGAAGATGCCAACAAGTGTTCCCAAAATAACCTGCACAACAACAACAAAAACACATTGCCCCATTTCGGTTATCAAAATCACAAAAAGTTTCAAACTTCATCAAAGAAAGGTATAAAAACAAGTACCCAAAGAGGAAAAAGGGTCGTCAAAAGCTCAATAATCTTCTCATACTGACTAAGTTCCTTAGGAGTACTTTCAGGTACATCACCTGACACACCTGTAGCAGCTTTGCAAGCAACCCTCCTGTAAAAGTTACAATTTTTAACAAACCCAAATCCTTAACTTGTTTACAAATTCACCAAATTACAATCAATTTCCACAAATACCTCGAAGTTGTTGCTTCAAGAGCAAAGACAGGGCTAATTGGTTTACTATTCTGAATCCTCAAACTAATTCCAGACTTACTAACAGAAACCAACTTGGGATAATCTGAAAAAAATTACCAAATGATTCAGTTAAATCTGTAACAAGAGAAGTTATAAAGGATTAAGGAATAGGTACCTAAGTGAGTTTGAGGTCTGGTCGTAGCAGGAACCCAAGAAGTGTTGATTCTGCATTGACTTAATCTGCCGTCTGTTGGTAAGATTCTGGAAATGGAAGCCATTGGTGATCGAAAGGGTTTTAGGATGTTGGTGAATCAGAGAAGATGAGTTAGTGACATCTCCAAATAAGGAGGAGACAAAGGGTTTTGTGGAGTGTTGTAGAAAGAGAGGAGAGCCACACATTCTTCATCTGCCCCTTTCATCAACAATCCTATCTGGAAAATATCTCAAACCATTTTGGATCGATTGTAGAGAAATCCAAATCAGTCGATGTGCTTTTTTTTTTTTTTTTTGTTTGGTCGTCCGTCATTTCCTATGTGTTTTAAATCTCAAATTAAATCATTAGTATATATGGTTTTTCATAGAAAAACCATATAAGGGATTACATATATTTATTGATCATATTGAACAAAAACGTAGTACTAATTCATATATAAGTTCCGATTGGTAACCACGTAACGGTGGAATGACGTTTTCTAATGTAATTATGCAAAAAAATTTGTCAATCAAGAAAATTTACATAATCGCATTAGAATACGCAAAAATGCAGGATTTGCGTTTTCGCCTAAAAAAACAGAAGTAAAAACTCATTATGCGAATAAGTAAGTATATAGTTGTTTATTTGCATAATGAATTTTTATTAGAATTTTAGCAATTAAAAAATAAGAAAATAATTGTTTACTATGAAACCCTTTTAGACCACAATATTTCTACCGTTGAAAATTGTGTTAAAAAAACATAAATTAGTGAAATTGGAAAAGTCTTGCATCAAGTTGGAGAACAATTTGCTGAAAATATGGTATTTGATAGACGATATGATTTGCCTCGATCTTTTATGTGAAAATAGCTATATTAGTTAGATAAACTCATAAAATGAAAAGACAATCACATGATCAAATATTGATTTTAACACATTTTGAAACACTACACGTTAATTTATTCGACTGAACAAATAAAAAGTTTCCATTAAATGTGAGTTTTGATAACAACTTGTCTGAATTTTGTGGACAATGATTATCACCATTGCACCATCCAAGAAATATACTTTGCTAGTAAACCATTTATATTAAGATTTTTGTTGGCGACGGACAAATCTTTGGTCGACAAAAACTGATATAATCACTCTTTGACTACCAAATTTTGTATGTTTGATCAACTTTTTTTACATTTAATTATATTTTGTTTTTGGTTTTGTTGGGGGATATGCAAGAAAAAATAAATTTTCTTAAAATAGAGAGATAATAATTAGAATCATCGAGAGAGGTCTAATCTAGTTTATGTTTCTTGGCCCCAACTTCACTCTTCTCTCGCTTCTTCGCTTATCTCTTTCTTTGCATCTTCTTAAATTCCCTTTCTTCGTTTATTTAAAGATGCATGTTGGATCTTCTCTACTTCTACAAACTATATGGAATGAAACAAATTTATGTATATATATATATATATATATATATATATTTTGTATGAATCTATATATGGATATTAAACAAGTTCAACTACAATGATTTAACCCAAGTACGTTGTTCAACATTCACTCCCTCAGCTTTGGCATCTTAAGACTATACGACATTTCCACTCCTAGTTTGCAGGGAAGAACAAGACCACATTTTTTTTGTCAACAACTATTAATTAGAGCTTTTTTTTTCATCATTTTTAATTAGAGCTCAAATGAAAAGAAGCATTCCTAAGAAATATTTTTTTACATATGTGATATGATGCAGTTCGGTACAAACTTTTCGTTGCAAATTATCCGCTTTAACATTTGCACAGCGAGAGATCAAAGATAAAGAGAAGCTTGTGAATTCTTCATTGTCGCTCTGAAATTCTTTCAAATACACTGAAAATATCCGCCATTCGGTTGGGGATGACACTATTTTCACCAGATCTGAACAGTCTATAAAAAAGCTACATCTTGGTTATCGACACCAATCATACACTTTATTGCCCAGAGAAGAGCTTCCACTATATGTAGTGGAGATAGACTTCTACGGAGGTTGGAAGCTCCCATGGTTGGCGACTTTCCATTTGATGATGTACATAACCACCATGTTCTTGAAAACTTATCACTTTCTTTCATGATCCGTCCACAAAACAACAATATCACTCGAGTTCGAGTTTCCAAATCCAATGAACCATGGTTTTCTAAGCAATAAGACAGTCACATCTTTCACAAGAAATCAACCCTCAACCAAATATTTATTTCCTTTGTTTCGTTAGATGCTTGATGTGAGGAGAACTCTCGGGAGCAGTAGTCGTTGAAAAAATTTGTCCTTAAGATACTATTTTTTTTGGTATGAAATTTGGGATGTTAACTTTATTCCACAAAAAATTATTTACATAGTTTTGAAAGAAAATTGAAACAAGAGAGGACCAAATGAAACAAAAACATAAATAGAGTGCTTAAAACAAAGAAAGAGATAGAGGCATATGGATCCGTTATGAAACCAAAGAGAATGGATCCGATGGCTAATGTATCTCTCAATGTGGTAACAAAGAGTAGCTTCGATCCTAGATGAAAACAGGCCATACCCATACTTCGTATATCGTTTATCTTGTAGTTACTGTTTTTTTGTAAAAGAAAAACTATATCTATATATAACAATATTTGAGAAGTGTTTTTGCTGATGTGTCGGACTCTCGGCTCTTGTTGAGTCCTTGATTTTACGTAATTACTTAAATACCCTCTATTAAATCAAGTCGAATATCAACTAATGTTCAATTACATAAATAACCCTAATAAGTGAATATTTGATATAATTTACATTTTATAAAATTAATAAAATTCGTAAACACGAAAAAATAAGAAAACCTAAAAAAAATGGATCGATTGTAACATTTTTTAAAATTAATAATATTCGTAAACACGAAAAAAATAAGAAAGACGACTCTTAATTAATATCTTGTCCATGCCAAGTCTTCAAACCATCATATTGAATTATTGATGCTATCCTGCACCATAGAGTTCAAGCTAATAAAAGAGGGTGTTCTTTAAAATTACCTTGAATTATCTGATTGGATCATGCACGAATAATGAATATAGACTCGATGAAAGTGTATTAACCTCCATTGATCGTAATGAAAAACGTGGGATTTCGTAGAAGGAGACGGAGAATGGTCGTGTGTCTTTCTTTTTTTTTTCTTTTTTTTTTTCGTTTTGTTTTCCGTTTTTTTTTTGTTTTTTTTCTTTCTTTCCCAACCAATCGTTTGTGATAATTATGAGTTAAAAATTAAATTTTCCTTTTTTGATAAGTAGATATTGGCAAAAAATATCAAAACAATCCTACGTATATTCTTTAAATCTGATTCATATCTCTAATAAAATTTTATTTTTTAAATATTTTATGTCGATAATGACGGAAAATCTAAACAAATGTAAGATATAGTAGTAAATCTAAATCGTTATGTTATTATTCCATCTTTATCTTAAAATAAAATGAAACGTTACTTAAAATTAATATGTATAATATTGAATAAGACAATTTTAAATTATTAATTGTTATGATATAGATTCGCTTCTTAAAAAATATATAAATCTTCCTTTTTGTTGTAGATATTACACCGCCTCTTAATTTTATATAAATACCTGGATTGGTAGTCACCTTTAGATCACAACTAACCCCTGTTTTTTTTCTTCTGTAGTTTATTTATGGCTCGATTTTTATAAAAATATTAATGTTGTTTACATTACGTATGATTGCAGGATGAATTTGCATACACAAGTAGGTTTGTAGAGAGAAAGACGTGAAATATTACGGCTCACAATCGGTCTGATTTCAAAGTAGACCACTCAGGTACGGTGGCACCGGCGATGATGGTTTGCGGTCGGATTCATTACTTGGATGGACCGCCCCAAAAAACGTGACCAACATCAACGGTAACGGATGGACCGCCCCAGAAAACGTGACCAGCATCAACGGTGACGTTAATGGCACTCTTTGTCTTCTTTAAGATTAGTGTCTGATTAGGGTTTATGTGTGAATTGAAAGTTTTTGTTTTTTTAATGTGGCGTTTGTAGCTTGGATGTAGCGGTTAGGGTTGCAAAACGGTGGTGGAAGTGAATCGTATCCCGAACGACCGATTGTATATATATTACTTAAGAACGGTGTCTGCGGGTACGGGTCGAGACCCACAAAACTCGAGTTGGTAATCAACCCTCTCTTTCTCTCTGGCTTTGATAAAGTGTCTGTCTTTCTTTTTGTCTTCTTCCTATGTGTTTTTATTTTATTTTGATGGAGTATTTTTGTTAATAGGTGAAAAGTAGTTTATTAGATATCGCTGAAACAGAATCTATGATTTCATTTGTTCGGAAGCTCTCACTGATGTTTTTTTTTTCTCTGCTTTAGAACGTCTAAAAAGCAATCGTTTTGGAATTGGTTTCACTTTGGTGATTTGAGGAGTGTTTGAGTAAGAAGATTGATTCTTAATATTATGTTTTTCCATGGCAATAGGTATATGCCAATGATGGAGCTTGGTGTGTCGAGTAACATGTTTGATATCAAGAAGAACGCTTTGAAGAAGCTGTCTAAGCAACATGTGAAAAGTTGCATTTCAATACTCTCTTCGTCTTTCGTTTCATTCTCATGCGTTCAATCTCTTTCGTTTTAACTCACAAACTAAGTCTTTCTATGTTCAGAGTGCTTATCGAATCAAGCTTTTATCGTCGTACAAGGAAATGGTGAGTGTGACAATGCTAAATCTTGTAAATTTGGGAAATTTATTCTCTTGTAATTTGGAATCTATAAAGAAAACTTTAGAAAAATGCAGGTAGCCGTTGTTGTTGAGATGGTAAATGCAAGCAGATCTCTGAGATGTTATACCAAGCTAGGTACCGAGTCACTTGTACAGTTCTCTTGCTCTAAGGAAGATTCAAGTGATGCTGGAGATTGTGGTGGCATCCCTGTATTTAATTTTTGGAATGTCTCTACATTTGGTAAGACCCAAAAACAAAAGTTCAATAGTTGATTCTCATGTGTGGTCTCTAAGGTTTGGTACTTGCCATATTGATATGATCACAAAGAAGATGGCTGAGGAGTTTGTGGAGATGTTCATACGCGAAGTAATGATAAAGGTACTGTCTATTCCTAAGTCCTGCATATATCTTGGACTCTATATCAACTTTTGATCATTTTCTGAAAATTAACAGGGATTGCTCATAATGGAACTGATCTCTTTAAGCACTGAAGTTCCTCAACCCATCAACAACAGTTGGTCAGATGAGCTTTACCATGGGGAATTTATCACATCTCACCAAATGTTCTTTCTATTCCATGGAAGTAGCTGAGCCAGTTCTCCCTAGAGTGAAAGAAAATAATTTCGGTATTTCTTCTATATCACATACCAACCAGCCAACCGTAGAAATTTTGCAGGTAGGTGAGTTTTGATTCAGCACAAGTAAAATAGTCCGTTAACATTGTATCGTAAAACTTCAAATAGTTTTTGTTTGGAAGCTCTCATTGATGTTTTTAGTTTCACTTTTTAGGTCTTGTATGTCAATTCTCATAATATAAGCTGCAGAGTTTCTATAGATAATGGTACAGCACGTGTGTCAGGTACTCATTGATGCACTTTGGTTTTAACTTTCATCAACAATACTATAATTAGTGTATAAAATTCTCACTTTGATTACTTTCTTTGAGATAGCATTTTATGGAACGGGAACATGTAAATTTGGTTCTTCTTGCAAGTATCACCATCATATACAGGGAGAAGGAGGAGGATGAGGAGATTCTATTACTCATATCTCATTAAGTTATTCCATTATTCCCGTTTTGCTTAATATCTCTTTGGTCTCGGTTTTTATCATTTTATTGTTGGTTCATGTCTAGGCTCTTTTTTTTTGGTTTTCTATGTTTAATATAGTTAATTTGAAATTGGCCTTCGTTTTTGCAGATTTGGGCAGAATTTGAAACGGAGGAAACTGATCTCAACTTTAGCGGCAAAATAGGTTACATGAGCATGTTTCTAAATATATATATTTTGGTCTTTAACTACTCCAGGTTGGATCCTGGATTGGAGAAGGCGGCCTCTTTGCTGTTGTAAATACTCTTGTCTGCGACAAACTTGAATAAATCAAGTTTCTTAGCTGGACCCGAGAGAGATTTAAAGGTATGTTTCTATTTCCTTCTTTAGATGGAATTTACTCATATACTTGGATTTACTTTCGACATATCTGATATCTGGATTTCCTTTGTTTTTGGTTGTGATTGTTGATGGTATATTAACTAAGAACTAACATTCATATGTGCATGTTAAAAAAAAAAAGAAAGAAGATCATGAACTACACTTGGAGAACATTGAAGCTCTTCGAGAAATGCATGGCTAAGATAGAACAGTGAGACAGGACTGCAAGAAGTGCTTGAATCAGGAGGAAGGTAAGGTAATGAAGATGGTTAACATAAGAAGTTTGAGACATTGAGATATTGGCTTGGGCTTCAAGATGAAGAAGAGAGCGATCGTGAGATAGTTTGGTGAAGGAAGACGAGAAGCATGTTTCAAAGCGGATGTTCTTAACCGTCATTGAGATAGAGAGTGGTGGGTAATATTGGACTTCTTATAAAAACAATTTTAAGAAATGTTGGCAAAAGTGTGTCAAAGTGTCCATCTCCCATAGACAAAATGGTTTGTGTAAAGGTGGAGAACTTGGTTTGTTCCTGGAGGAGACAGTGATGACTTGATATGTTAAGAGTTGATATCGGCGAACCAGAACATAGCTTTCACGATGGTGTAGGTGGAGCACGTTAGTGTACCGTAAAGAGACGAGCACGTTTCGTTGTGTATTATTTGTCAACGATTTTTATCTACCCGTGTAATACGAATGGGAAAGCAAGTACCAACCGACTAATCGACACCAACTAAATTTTTATATCTAAAGGTGAAATTTCTATTAACTTATACTATAGAATATCCAAATTCATACGAAATATGTTCTTTCAGTTCAATTCAGTCATAGATTATTATTTTGATTCCTTGATTATCAAGAAACAAATGACTGAAGGCGTCTGGTGCTGACAAGTTTATTTTTACATATTTATTTTAATATCCAGTTTATATATTATGGACCTTTGTTGCAACGTAATGATTAGGTTTTTGTTTGTGGATTATGTTTGATCCATTAAAGTACAGGTTTGATTATTAGTTTAGCTCACTAATCATTATTGTGAACAATAAGGTCGGATTGTTTTATGGTTCTTGAATTAGTTTACATTTTTGACGTAACATTCTCTCTATTTCCAAATTCAAAATGAAAGAATAAGAGTGTTTCTTTGAATTTGAAAAAATGTTATTCATTTTTTCATATTTGAAAGTGCACTTTTTAAAATTATAATGATATTTTGACTTTTACTATTTTGAAAAGCATTCAAAATACACCCTAATTCGTTTTCAGCTTATTGTTTGAAAAACTTAACAACATATATTTTTAATACATATTGTTTGTTTTTAGTATTATAATGAAAAGTAAACCGTATGTGTGCTGAAAGTTGCAGGAATGCAGAGTTGTTTTGTGTTAAAGATCACAAAAATTTATAGTTATTAAGCACATTTTGCACTTTTGCAACGGAGTCTTGGAATCTCAAGTGCAAAATGTGTGATCCTTGCCAGCAAAAAAATACCACATCCTCCAAAACTCTAGACATGTAGGGTTGAACAGAACCTGATTGCATATACGTGCAGTAGTTCTCCTTAAGACACCTAATCAAACCAAAATAACATATTTAAAACAAACATTTGAAAATTACACAACATATACACAATTACATATTAATATATGTAGGTCAACACCTTGAGAATACTCTAATTTTGCGAATCAAATCACACAGACGATGATATGACCACTACATTTTTCTAACGATAAGCCAAAATTTATAGAAGACGAATTAATTTTTAATGATTAATGACAAAACTACCTCGAAACAAAAGAACACGTCTGGTTTATTATCCTGCTTCCTGAAAGAATTTCAAAATTCAATTATAACAGTTTATATTCTTTAAACTAATATTTTTCATAGATAAAACCAAATTCCACTCATGGGGAGAGCTTACAGAGGAGCAGGAGGTGATCCCGAGACTCCGTTGCAAAAATGCAAAGAAAACACTCATCAGATTGAATTTATTCCCAAGAAGCCTGTCTTTGATGAATGGACAATTATTTAAGTGTCTCAAGAGAGGAAGAGTGTCAGGTCCAAGAAAGTAGCTTAGCCCAAGAGCAAAACAACTTTTGTCGAGAATAAAGCCTAGAAAAAAACAAATTTCACACCTCGGAAGCGCCCACAGAGGAACATGAGATGATTTCGAGACTCCATTGCAAAAGTGCATAGACAACATTCATCAGATTGAATTTATCCCCACGAAACCAGTTTTTAACGAGTGGTCTATTTTTTAAGTGACTAACCCACATATTAAAAACATGCTTAAACACATCACCTTTGAACCAAACTAAGGCAATGTGGAGAAAAAATCATGACACACAACATCAACCAAAATCCAGTTTTTTATTGCATTTTTTTATGCAACTATCATTATTTTAATAATATATCTATTGTTTAAATATATCATTTTTCTCATTTATGTTTCTATTATATATATTATGATTAAACACTATTAATTGTTCATTACTAATAATGGTATTAAAATCCCTACAACCCCGCGCCGGGCGCGGGGACCGCTCCTAGTGTAATCATATAACAAATTGTTAAAAAAATGAAGAAAAAAAAGAATGATACGATCAATCTATTTGTATACTGTTATATTATACCATTCTATATTACCTTTTTGTTATTATTCGTTAAAAACTTTATCTATTTTTTGTGACCAATAATGATCCATAATTTATTCTACCCAATAACCACTAAACATGTTAGAATTGACTTCATACTTCCATTAAATAAATGAATTGAAAATCTAACCCTAACACGAAAATGATAGAACCAGACCAGACCAAAATTGACTCATAAAGATTCCAGCTCATTTTGACATTTCTAGTTACAAGTCACACTAAATACATGTTTGAAATGTTCGAAAAAAAACATTGCTATAATTAATTAAAAACAGTAGAAGGAAAAATTCGGTGAGAAGAAAGTAGAATGTTGCTAGAATCAATAAATTAATCAAAATAGGTACACAGTAGTATATAATAGACTAGTATCCCTCTAATCTAACGGTCCATTTATACCTGTCCCCATTACACATGTCAAAGATAATAGAAAAAAAACCCGAAAAAACCGCCATCTATTTTTTTTTTGCAGTTTAATACCTATGTTTTTAAATTTGGAATAATCATACCTCATTTAATTTCGATTGCCTTTTAAAACTTGGCGTTTTTTGCTCCCCTTTTTCATAATCAAAGGCCCTCCTGCAAATCCAAGACTTAACAGTCGTTACTGGATGTAACGGAATTATTTAACAGCGTTAAATTTTAACCGGGAAAAAGCCGAAAAAACCGCCATCTATTTTCTTTGGCCGTTTAATACCTGTGTTTTTAAATTTGAAATAAAAATACCTCATTTAATTTTGATTGCCTTTTAAAATTGAGGCAATAAAATTGAGGCTAATTAGAATAAAAACTAACTACAGTAGAACCTCTATAAATTAATACTCGATAAATTAATAAACACGATAAATTAATAAATTTGGCCGGTCCCGAGTCGGGCCAATGTAAAAACTAACCAAATTCGATAAGATAATAATTTTTTTGAAATCCCTATGTAAAAATATAGTCCCAATAATATCATAAATTAATAATCATGTAATTTTCACATATATATATATAATAGTTTTAGTGTTTTTCATAAAAATAGCCAAAAATTTTTGTAAGTTTTCAAATTTTGAATATGCATAATTTTTTTTTTTAATAGTCGTATATGTTTTAAAATACAACAATGGATGTCTTTGTGAATTTTAATTTATGTATATCGTTTGTATATGTGAATTCTATAATCGTTGTTATTCATTGTCAAAATAAATTATTTTTTTCGAAATATTAAGTGTTTAAAGCTAAAACTATAAAATTTATAACATCCAAAACATTAATCTTAGTTAGATCACATTGCTTTAGCTCGTATTTTTTTAAAAAAGTTTTTACAATTGAAACAAAACTTTCTATAATTAATAAATACGCAATTATTAATTTATAGATAAATTAATATCACTATAAATTAATAAAATATCATGGTCCCGACATTATTAATTTATAGAGGTTTTACTGTATTATTCTTTTACTTTATATCCACATAGACCTAAATAATAAACAATTTGTTTTCTTCCCGCTAAGCATTAATGAGCCTCCCTTCTTCTCAACTGTTATTTCACTTTAACGTACAAAAAAAAAAAAAACACAGAGAAGAGAGAGAGAGAAAGTTTCCGCATTAATGGTGGCTTCACCTACCAGTTGTCTAGCGGTGAGAGAGATTAATGTGACGACGACGACACAGAAGAAGCCATAGAGAGAGAGAGAACAAACCAAATCTACACTACATACAATCTCTTCCCTCATCTCTCTGATTCCGTTGCGCTGCCGAGAATGTGGAACTCGGCGGAGAACGCATTCTCGCGTTCGACGTCGTTTAAAGACGAAATCGAAGACGAAGAAGAGCTTCGTTGGGCGGCTTTACAACGTCTTCCAACTTATTCACGAATCCGCCGTGGTATTTTCAGAGATATGGTTGGTGAGCCTAAAGAGATCCAAATTGGTAACCTTGAAGCTAGCGAACAACGTCTTCTTCTCGACCGGCTTGTGAATTCCGTCGAAAATGATCCTCAACAGTTCTTCGCTCGCGTTAGGAAGAGATTCGACGCGTAAATCTCTCTTTCTATTTTAGTTCAAAATCATTCAATTTTGGTTTCATTGAGTGAATTTTATTTTTGGCAGTGTGGATTTGAAGTTTCCGAAAATCGAAGTTCGATTTCAGAATCTTATGGTGGAATCATTTGTTCATGTTGGAAGCAGAGCATTACCAACAATTCCTAATTTCATCATTAATATGGCAGAAGTACTTACAACAATTGACTCATTTTTTCTTCTAAGTTGTTGTGAGCTAATTGTTGTAATTAAGAAGAGTTTTGTTACAGGGTTTGTTGAGGAACATTCATGTGATTGGTGGAAAAAGAAGCAAATTAACGATTTTAGATGGTATCAGTGGGATTATTAGACCTTCAAGGTAATTTATATACATTTAATTGTAATATTTGTTACTATTTTTGTCTAAATTCTTTATGTGTTGCTCTTTAGATTGACACTACTACTAGGTCCTCCAAGTTCAGGGAAGACAACATTACTCTTAGCTTTAGCTGGACGCCTTGGAACTAATCTTCAGGTTAACCGTCGGTGACCGAATTCAATTAGAATCATAGCTTAAGTTCTCTCAAATATTTGTCACTATGCTTCTTGGTTTTGAGTTATTTTTGGTTTGGCTACTTTGAAGACATCTGGGAAAATAACATACAATGGTTACGATCTCAAAGAGATAATCGCGCCAAGGACGTCCGCGTATGTGAGCCAACAGGATTGGCATGTGGCGGAGATGACAGTTCGGCAGACTCTCGAGTTTGCTGGTCGTTGTCAAGGTGTTGGATTCAAATGTGGTAAGTACTAAGAAGCAATGTAAGTGCATTATATTTGTCTTAGTTTTTACTTGGTGTTTGACATAACACAATGTGAAACACAGATATGCTTTTGGAGTTAGCAAGAAGGGAAAAGCTTGCAGGAATAGTACCTGATGAAGATCTTGATATATTTATGAAGGTACTTGTGTTTTTTTTTTGTCAAAGGCTTAGTCTATTTCTTTTCTGGATTTAGTCATCCCCTTGACTCGTGACGGTTTTTCGAACGCTCCAGTCTTTAGCTCTCGGAGGACAGGAGACAAGCCTCGTCGTGGAGTATGTTATGAAGGTATTCTCCATAGCCTTTTAACATTTGGTCACAGTTCAAACAATACAAAGAAAACAGTATTGACAAATGTTTTAATGCTTACTTGTAAGAAAGTATAGGCAAAGTCTATCAGGTTAATGTCCTATTTCTTCAAACTCTTTCTGAAATTCTCATACATCCAACAAAGATTCTAGGGTTGGACACATGCGCGGACACATTGGTCGGAGATGAGATGATTAAAGGAATTTCAGGGGGACAGAAGAAACGACTCACAACAGGTTTGTCTTCCCATTCTTGATTTTGTTCATGCTTGAACATATAACCAGTAGATACTGACCAGTGCTAATTGAATTCACAGGGGAACTATTAGTTGGTCCAGCAAGGGTTCTTTTCATGGATGAAATATCGAATGGTTTAGATAGTTCGACGACTCATCAGATTATCATGTATATGAGGCATTCTACTCATGCACTCGAAGGAACCACCGTCATTTCTTTACTCCAACCGTCTCCCGAGACTTACGAGTTGTTTGATGATGTTATCCTAATGTCTGAAGGACAGATTATATACCAGGGACCTCGCGACGAGGTTCTTGATTTCTTTTCATCATTGGGATTTAGTTGCCCTGAGAGAAAAAATGTTGCAGATTTCTTGCAAGAGGTAAGATTTATTAAAGATTTTGAAGTAGAAATTAAATTGTTGTTTGAAATTTTTCTAAATGAGTTTCTGTTAGTAGGTCACTTCAAAGAAAGACCAGCAGCAGTACTGGTCAGTCCCTTTCCGGCCTTATCGCTATGTACCTCCTGGAAAGTTTGCTGAAGCTTTCCGTTCATATCCAACTGGTAAGAAGTTGGCAAAGAAACTTGAGGTTCCATTTGATAAACGGTTCAATCATTCAGCTGCGTTATCGACATCTCAATACGGTGTTAAGAAGAGTGAACTTCTCAAGATCAACTTTTCCTGGCAGAAGCAACTGATGAAGCAGAATGCATTTATTTATGTGTTCAAGTTTGTTCAGGTTTGGCTCCCAATTATATGTCTCTAGTTCCTTTTTTCTGTTGGAATGGTAATTGTCTTATTAATTCATTCTCTCTACATACTATGCGTTTGCAGCTTCTTTTAGTTGCCTTGATCACGATGACAGTCTTTTGCCGGACAACAATGCATCACAACACTATTGATGATGGCAACATATATCTTGGGTCACTTTACTTTTCCATGGTTATCATTCTCTTTAACGGATTCACCGAGGTTCCAATGCTAGTAGCCAAGCTTCCCGTCCTTTATAAGCATAGAGACTTGCATTTTTACCCAAGCTGGGCTTATACATTACCTTCCTGGCTTTTGAGTATCCCTACTTCAATAATTGAATCTGCGACATGGGTGGCAGTAACATATTATACAATTGGATATGATCCTTTGTTCTCAAGGTACATTCTTGTAAAAAGTTGAATTGGGAAAGGATTTGGTTGCATAAAAAAGTTAACTATGACTTCTCTAATCTTCAGGTTTCTTCAGCAGTTCCTGCTGTATTTCTCTCTGCATCAGATGTCGTTGGGTCTTTTCCGTGTGATGGGTTCTTTAGGCCGACATATGATAGTTGCCAATACGTTTGGGTCCTTTGCAATGCTTGTGGTCATGACTCTTGGAGGCTTTATAATTTCCAGAGGTCTTCATTACTCTTTCTTAAAGTCCTTAAACTCTCTCCTTTACCACATCAATATTCATTCTCTTGTTTGATTTCACAGATAGCATACCAAGCTGGTGGATTTGGGGTTACTGGATTTCTCCATTGATGTATGCTCAAAATGCAGCTTCTGTGAATGAGTTTCTTGGCCATAATTGGCAAAAGGTGAAAATATAACCAAAACTATCTATCACTTTTTAGGTGTTAGAAGGTGAAATATACTATTGTAGTTAATGGTTGTTTTTACTGTCTGTGAAGAGTGCTGGGAATCACACAAGCGACTCTCTTGGTTTGGCATTGCTGAAAGAAAGAAGTCTGTTCTCTGGGAACTACTGGTATTGGATCGGTATCGCTGCCTTGCTTGGATACACAGTTCTTTTCAATATACTATTTACGCTGTTTTTAGCTCACCTCAACCGTAAGCTTCTCATTTTTTTCCGTATATCTTAAGCATCAACTATCTGCCATTGCAAACCATGGTGCTAATCTTCAACATATCTTTGTAAACTCTTCATAGCTTGGGGTAAGTTTCAAGCTGTTGTATCCAGAGAAGAGTTGGACGAGAGAGAAAAGAAGAGAAAAGGCGATGAGTTTGTTGTGGAACTAAGAGAGTACTTGCAGCATTCAGGCTCAATACATGGTGAGGAACAAAAAAAATTTCCTTTCTTATCTTTACTAAAGTGATGGAAGCTAATGCTTATACTTATTTGGTCCAGGAAAATATTTTAAGAATCGAGGCATGGTTCTCCCGTTTCAACCACTATCTCTGTCTTTCAGCAATATCAACTACTATGTGGATGTTCCGTTGGTATGTAACAGGTTTCTACACAGTTTAGGTACATCAGTTTGCAACTACTTGTAATGCAACTAAAATTTCAGGGGCTAAAAGAACAAGGGATACTAGAAGATAGGTTGCAGCTACTTGTGAATATTACTGGAGCTTTTAGACCAGGTGTGCTTACAGCATTAGTGGGAGTAAGTGGTGCCGGTAAAACAACGCTCATGGATGTTTTAGCTGGAAGGAAAACCGGAGGAACTATAGAAGGCGATGTGTACATATCTGGTTTTCCCAAAAGGCAGGAAACGTTTGCAAGAATTTCAGGTTATTGTGAGCAGAACGATGTTCATTCTCCATGCCTAACTGTTGTTGAATCTCTACTTTTCTCGGCGTGCCTTCGTTTACCAGCAGACATTGACTCAGAGACACAAAGGGTAACACTATTTCCATCACCTTTCGATCATTTTCATATGTTTGTCATGGAATATGCTGACATCTCTAAACTTCAAATTCTTGGAGGCATTTGTCCATGAGGTGATGGAGCTAGTAGAGCTGACCTCATTGAGCGGGGCATTGGTCGGTCTTCCTGGAGTTGATGGCTTATCAACTGAACAGAGAAAAAGGCTAACAATTGCTGTTGAGCTAGTTGCAAACCCTTCTATAGTATTTATGGATGAGCCAACTTCAGGATTGGATGCACGTGCTGCCGCCATTGTGATGAGAACTGTAAGAAATATTGTTAACACAGGGCGAACCATCGTCTGCACGATTCATCAGCCTAGCATTGATATTTTTGAGTCATTTGACGAGGTTGGTTTCTTCAAACAAATGAATCAAAGACTCTGCAGGATTGTTTAGTCAGCATCTCTAAAGTTCATTGTTTATGCAGCTTTTGTTCATGAAACGTGGTGGAGAACTCATATATGCCGGTCCACTAGGTCAGAAATCATGTGAGCTTATCAACTATTTCGAGGTAGCCGTTGTTCTTGATCTATTAATTTTTGAACTACAATTACATGTAACATAAAGTCTCTTTACTACTACTCTTTTCTTCCTTAGTCAATTGAAGGGGTGCAAAAGATCAGACCTGGCCATAATCCGGCAGCATGGATGCTTGACGTCACTTCTTCGACTGAGGAACACCGGCTTGGTGTTGATTTTGCTGAAATTTACAGGAACTCAAATCTGTGTCAGTATGTGCCTTTCCTCATCTAGTCAAAACTTTGCATGTGGAATTCAAATTAGCTTTCCATAAGTTCGGTTTACCATATTTCTTGTCTCCGTTCTATTGCAGACGCAACAAGGAGCTGATTGAACTCCTTAGTAAGCCAAGTAGTATTGCAAAAGAAATCGAGTTTCCGACCAGATACTCTCAGTCACTGTATAGTCAGTTTGTTGCTTGCCTGTGGAAACAAAACCTATCATATTGGCGAAACCCGCAATACACTGCAGTTCGCTTCTTCTACACCGTGGTTATCTCGCTGATGCTTGGAACAATATGTTGGAAATTTGGCTCTAAAAGGTATGATTATGCAGCTTTCACTTCTGTAAAGTGGCACATTGCTATCGACAAAGCGATTCCTTTAACGAATGATACATTTCTTCATGTATAGGGACACCCAACAACAGTTATTTAATGCAATGGGATCGATGTATGCTGCGGTTCTCTTCATTGGAATCACCAATGCAACCGCTGCGCAGCCCGTTGTTTCCATAGAAAGATTTGTTTCTTATCGGGAGAGAGCAGCGGGAATGTACTCGGCACTTCCCTTTGCATTTGCACAGGTTACACATATGTTTATTCTCTTTCTTTCTTTCTCATCATCCCCGCTTTGGACTTTTAAAAATTCGAAGATGGTAAAAGTTTGTATGATTTTGCAGGTGTTTATAGAGTTTCCATACGTGTTAGCACAATCCACAATATACAGCAGCATATTCTATGCGATGGCCGCGTTCGAATGGTCCGTGGTGAAGTTCTTGTGGTACTTATTCTTCATGTACTTTTCGATAATGTACTTCACCTTCTACGGGATGATGACAACAGCAATCACACCAAACCACAACGTCGCCTCAATTATAGCAGCTCCTTTCTACATGCTCTGGAACCTCTTCAGCGGCTTCATGATCCCATACAAGGTACATTACTAACTAAGCTTACCTTTTCTTTCTCTAGAAATACTTATGTTTTGATTGATTCGACTACAGAGGATTCCGCTGTGGTGGAGATGGTACTACTGGGCAAACCCGGTGGCATGGACATTGTACGGTCTATTGGTGTCTCAGTACGGTGATGATGAGAGACCAGTGAAGCTATCGGACGGTATCCATCAGGTGATGGTGAAACAACTACTTGAGGATGTGATGGGTTACAAACATGACTTCTTGGGTGTTTCAGCTATTATGGTCGTCGCCTTTTGCGTTTTCTTCTCCCTTGTCTTTGCTTTCGCCATTAAAGCCTTCAATTTCCAGAGAAGATGATTGATTACCAAACACTCAACTCCCTCATATTTATATATACACGTATACAAACACCATCTATTGTTTTATTTGTATATTGGGGCTTTTATAACCAAAAAGGCAGGGGACTGCCTATTCTTCCTCTGCCATTACATGTATGGGATCAATAAAAGCTTGTGTTGTGTGGTTTTGTGTTTTATGTTCCTTAATCATTTTCTCATAAATGTGTATGAGTCAATGTCATCTATAACAATCACTGATCATGAACCGCAAGCAGTTGAAAACATGTAGTAATATGTACTGTAATAGAGAGATGTATCTCTAGTTTACTGATTGAATTACACATCTTTGCTAGTAACTATATTTGGCCACGTGCATAGACGCTTAATCACTCAGGAGAAATAAGCATGAGTTAAAATGTTGGACACTTGCAATATAAAAGGTGAAAAAGAGGATTGATATTTGATAGCATTAAGTGATTTAAAGGGTAGAAATGATCCCCGCATGTAACTTTTGGTGATTTCTACGGTCACTCATCATGAATATAGAGTTTCAAGAGCTACAAAGTCTCCTTCTAATCACTTAAGTTAGTACCTACAAGAAAACATATGAATACTTACGGATAATCCTACGAAAATTTTGGTAGGAAAATTTTCCTACCAATTACCAACGGATAATCGCTAGTGACAGACTTTTAGTAAGTAGGTTTAATTTACATGGACTCATTTGTCCAAACTTATATATTAGCTATTCATGTATTTTGATTAACATCAAAAAATTTGTGTCGATATACGCGGAATCATCTAACGTTCAATCTGGTTTTAGATACCCCCACAAAACATTTCGAAAAAATTCCAATCCCCGCCTCTTGCCGCTAAGTATGGAGCATCAATTTGGGTTATTTTGCCGGTCGCTAAAGGTTTATGAGAATGTGTTGTTCATTATAATGTGATTGTTACACTATATATAGAGAGATTACAAGAGAACTAGGGATTAATGAATGACTAATCTACCCTTATTATATACATACTCTACACGCCCCCTCAAGATGGAGGGAGTTTCGTCACTCCAATCTTGTCGAACAATTCATGAAACCGAGAGCGAGCTAACGGCTTCGTAAGAGCATCTGCAAGTTGATCATTTGTAGACACATGGGTGACCCGTAAGGCTCCAGACCTAACATTGTCACGAATGAAATGGTAGTCCAATGCTAGGTGTTTCATCCTCGAGTGAAAGACGGGATTAGCAGAGAGATACATAGCCCCTATATTGTCGCAGTAAACAACCGGTGTAGTAGGAAGCGTCACCCCAAGTTCAGTTAGAAGAGAACAAACCCATCGTATCTCACAAGCGGTGTTGGCGACAGCCCGATATTCTGCTTCGGTAGAAGATCTAGCGACACCTTTTTGTTTCTTTGAAGACCACGCAATCGGAGTCTTTCCAAGATACAAAATGTAAGCATTGGTAGAGACCCAATCATCAGTGTCACGTGCCCAATCAGCGTCGGAATACGCATGAAGAGTGATAGGTGAATTAGCATGAAGATAGATACCGTGAGAGATCGTACCGGAGAGATAGCGCAATAAGCGCTTGACGGCTTGCCAATGCAAATCAGTGGGACGATGCATAAACTGTGAGAGACGATTGACGACATAGGCAATGTCCGGTCTCGTGAAGCTCAAATATTGAAGGCTGCCAAGCACAGTTCTATAGTCTCGCGGGTCATCAAGAATGTTACCCGAATCAAGTGTGAGCTTAGGATTCGGTGCCATTGGAGTCGTAACGGGATTGGCGTCTAGCATATTTGTTTTTGTCAGCAGGTCAAGAAGATATTTCCTTTGCATTAGATGGAGACCACGAGATGTGCGAGTAGCTTCTATTCCCAGAAAATAAGACAAATCTTTAGGGTCTTTGAGTGAGAATCTATTCGCCAAAGCAGTGATAAAACCGGAGATCAAAGCTGGACGCGAACCCGTGACAATTATGTCGTCCACATAAACTAAGATATAGACAATGTCAGCACCTTGGATATAGATGAACACCGACGTATCTGCAAGAGAATTAGAAAACCCGACACGACATAGAAAGGTTTTGAGTTCTTGGTACCACGCTCGGGGTGCTTGCTTTAAACCATATAATGCCTTCTTTAAACGACATACGTAATGCGGCCGATCCTTATCAACGAATCCAGGAGGTTGAGAGACATACACTTCGTCAATTAGTGTGCCTTGCAAGAAGGCATTGTTGATGTCCAATTGCTTAATGATCCATGACCGCGACACCGCAAGCTGAAGAACCAACCGGATTGTTAATGACTTCACCACCGGACTGAAAGTCTCCGCATAATCAATACCATATTGTTGATTAAACCCTCGTGCCACCAAACGAGCTTTATACCTGTCAAGTTCACCAGAAGGTAGATACTTTAGAGTAAAAATCCATTTTGTATCAATAATATTTTGATGTGGGCTTGGAGGCACCAATTCAAAAGTATTATTGCGAATTTGAGCATTGATTTCTTCACCCATGGCAGCTCGCCACTTCTCATCTCTTAGAGCCTGGTTCACCGTGGTTGGGATTTTTGGTTTTGTGGGATTGGCCTTTGCGGTGAGAGAAAATTTTTGGTTTGGTTTGGTGATGTTGTTTTTAGCTCGGGTTCGCATTGGATGGGCATTAGTGATGACGGGGTCAGGATTTTCTGGTTCATGGTGAGTTGCTGCGGAGGACGCGGAGGATGAGGAAGACGCTGCTTCATTGGAGGTGGTGGCGTGTTCTGTTTGTGAAAGAGAGGTATGGGATGGATTTGGTTGGGCCTGATTTTGAGTGTTGGTTTGTTGGGCTTGGGAATCTGAATGGGCCGGTGAAACACTAATATTTGGGCCTGTAGAATTATTTCCAGAGCCCATAGAGACATTACCTGAGCGTGCAACATCACCTGAATCAGAAAGAGCAGGGGACAAACCACGATCCGACGCAGGTGATGCCGACGTGGGAGAAGAATCGGAGCTCGGGGGCGACAAAGGCGAAGCTGGTACGAGTGACCGAGATTGAAACGGAATGGTGATGGAAGATGGCTGAGTTGAAGGAGGCGGAATTGGTGATTCGGGTGTGGGAGCTTTGTGACTAGTGGTTGACGAGAATGGGAACTGATCCTCAACGAATTGAACATGACGGGAGGTATAGATGCGACCAGACTGAGCGTCAAGGCATAAATACGCACTTTGAGTGATGGAATAGCCAACAAACACACACGGGAGAGAGCGGGATTCCAACTTATGACTTGTGTATGGACGAAGCCACGGAAAACACAAGCAGCCAAATACCTTGAGCTTGAGATAATTTGGTGGCTGGTGAAACAACTTGGCATATGGAGACATATTTGCTATCACCGGACTTGGTAAGCGGTTTATGAGATAGACCGCTGTTGCAAACGCGTATGTCCAATATGACGTCGGAATAGAGGCTTGATGAAGTAACGTCAATCCCGTCTCCACAATATGCCTATGTTTGCGCTCGGAAATGCCATTATGCTCCGGCGTGTGAGGCGGCGAGGTTAAGTGAGATATACCATGTGTGAGAAGAAACTGTCGTAGAGCAATGAACTCACCCCCGTTGTCGGAATAAAGATTCTGAATTTTGGATTGGAAGCGATTCTCCACCAAGGCTTTAAACGCTATGAATGTTTCCCGAACTTGTGACTTTTGTTTGAGCGGATAGTACCAAGTGTAGCGGGTGTAGTGATCGACAAGTATAAGATAATACTTGTAATTATCAATAGACACAACCGGTGATGTCCACACGTCCGTATACACATATTGAAGAGGCTTGTTTGAGGTAATAGTGTTTGAGTAAAAAGGAAGCTTATGGCTTTTATTAATTAAACAAGGAGAACATGGGAATTGTTTTTGCGAGGAATGAGAAAGCGGTAAAGAAAACTGAGAAACAAGTGTTTGTAAAACAGGAAAAGACGGGTGACCAAGTCTCGAATGCCATGAGGGAAGAGATGTTTTGGGAGTTGGAGATGCGAATAGTGAGATGGTGGAATTCGGTTTGACTGGCCACTCGTACAGCTCATCTTTAGTTCGGCCTTGGAGTAATCGGGCCCCCGTGCTGAGATCCTTCACCTGGAAATGAGCAGGAAAGAATTCCACAGACACTTTATTAGTATTACACAAGCGATAAACAGATATAAGGTTTTTGTGAATATTTGGAACATAAAGGATATCATTTAAGGCTAGGGAACGAGTAAGGGTAGAGAGATTTGATGAACCAGTATGCGAGATTGGAAGACTTGAGCCATCAGCAATGGTGACTTCTTCTCCACCATTGTAAGGTTGATGTAGAGCAAGATTGTTCAAGTCGGTGGTGAGATGATGTGTTGCTCCACTATCAAGAATCCACGGGTTTGGATTGTAAGATGAAGATGCCGCAACCATGTTTGCACGGGGTTGCCATGGCATTGGAGACGGCGAGTACTGACCCGGAGATGGCATTGAGCCACCGGATATCTGCAGCTGCGAGCAACGTCGAGCGCTATGGCCAAAAACACCACAAATTTGACATTTACCTTGATAGCCACGCGAACCACTGGAGTACTGATCGTTGCGTGGCCGAAACTGTTGATTTTGTTGCCATGGCTGATTCGATTTGTTGTTGAATCGTTGTTGCTGTCCACGGTAGTTGTTGCCATTGTTGTTTTTGTTGCCACCATTGCCGCGATAGTTGACAGCATTGGCTGTGATCGGAAGAGAAGAAGAGTCAACGGCTTGTGCTTGGAGTTTAAGGTCATGATTGATGAGCTTCTCATGAAGCTCCGTGAGCGATGGAGCCTTGTCACGGCTTGAAATTTGATCCAGAACCTGCTTGTAATCATCCGGAAGACCTTCGAGAACAAAATCGATCTGGTCTTCATGTGTATAGGGAGCACCTAGTAACGCCAACTGATCAAACCTCGTCGTAAAACCACGGACATACTCGCTGATCGACATGGTTCCTTTCTTCCAGTGCTTAATTTGTTGTCGAAGTTGAAGAATGTGACTCCGGCTTGGTTTGGCATAGGTGTCCACGAGTTTCTCCCAAGCAGCAGCAGATGTGTGGATCGTGGAGAGGATTGGTTGAACATTGACAGAAATCGCACCAAGTAACGCACTGTAGATGAGCTTGTCTTGTCTCTTCCACTTAACGTATTCTCGATTCTCTGTGGTTGTTTCAGCAGTGGTGATGGTAGGCGATGGTGCAGGAAGCGATCCATCGATGTAGCCGACGAGACCATAACCATCGAGCAACGAGTGGACTTGACGAGACCACATGAGAAAGTTGAGATCCGTGAGTTTGGTCACGTTTGACATGTTGACGTTGAGAAGTGTGAGCGAGTCGGCCGTCGTGATCATGGTAGTGTCGGAGGAGGTGGCTGGAGAGGAGGCCATTGTTATGAATACAAAAGCTTGAAAATCACAAGATTGAAAATCGAGATTTGAAAAAGAAATGAATGACGGCTACTGTTTTTAGGTTTAAGAGAATCGATGCTCTGATACCATAAAGGTTTATGAGAATGTGTTGTTCATTATAATGTGATTGTTACACTATATATAGAGAGATTACAAGAGAACTAGGGATTAATGAATGACTAATCTACCCTTATTATATACATACTCTACAGTCGCGAACCAGATCATGATGCATGGACAACACATATGCTGGAATTTTTCAGAGTAGCCTGAGATCTACATGACATTTCAAATAGACCAATGTGCGACATGTCATAACGCTCTAACATTCAGAAGAAGGCTTTGGAGGTCGCTTTCTTGTATATCCCGACCAGCCCCGGTTCAATATATTTGAGAGCCTTAGGGCAAAAAAAATTTTTTTGGCCTATTATTATATACAAAGAGAAAATTTACCTAATTTTTAAAAATTTTGCGGAGTTTTTATAGTAAAAATTGTTATTTTAAAAATTTTGGGCCTTTTTATACATTTTCTTATAAATAATTAGGCCTCTTAAAATATAATTCTCATATTAATAATATTTTTATAAAATATTTGGGCCTTTTTTATATGTAAAATTTTTTATAAAAAAAAAAGCCCCGGGCCGTCGCACCTCCGCCCTACCCATCTGAGCCGGGGCTGATCCCGACGATGGGTAATATACTCCATCCAAAGTCCTAGGAGTTCAGGTTTACGGATCATAAATATACACTGTAATCGGCTGAAAAAGCACACCGTAATCGGTTGCCTAAAGTCCTAAGACTAGGGGATCCGACTAAACTAGCCAAAACATGGTTTTAATTGAATCGATAAGCATTCTTTCAAAAAATTAATAACCTAGTTCCAAACAATATCTTTGTAACTATTTCATTTTCGTACAATAGCAATAGAATATCATTTTCATTCTCTCTCTCTTCTCTCTCTATTATCTTTCAGAGAGAAAGAAGCTTTTCCGTTCAGATTTCGCCGGTGGTTGTTCTCCGGTGAATTTTGTCTCGCTTGATAGGCGAGTTTCTCGTCTAGCTGCACCGGCTCGCTCAGCGGTGTGGGCTGGCTTTGCTTCTGGCGTAGATGGCTTCGTTAGCATCTTCGTCCGGCTATGTTTCCGACATCGGTGGTTTTGTCAACACCTGTGGTCGGCTTTTTTCCGGCATGAAGCGGCTTGTTTCCGGCATGGAGCGGCTTGTATAGCGGCAGTGGTTGGTTTCTTTGTTATTCCGACGGCCTAGTGCGGCTATAGTCTCGGCTAATCCTTACCGCTTTTTATTTTTTTTTGTTATGTTTTTATCTTTTGTCTAAAGTTCAAGGTAAAATCTCATATGGCGATGATATATGTGGCGCTCGATTTCGAAGAATCAAGTCTCTAAGGTTTGTGCTTTGCCGGAGGAGTATCGAGCTTCGAATTTAACTCCTAGTTGGATTAGATCTCAAGATCTAGAGAATCAATAAAGACTTGGAAGTTTAAAAAAAAAAGCGCAAGAAGATCTGATATAGCATGGTATCGTTTATCCTCAGTAGGAATCAGAGGTGATTCAGTTGCTGATTTGAGAATCGTTAACTTTTTCATATGATTACCAGGTCAAGAAATTTTTCATATGATTACCAGGTCAAGAAATTATCATTCGGTCTGTTTTCTTTTTGCCGGCGAATGTTCCAAACCGACGCGTGTTCACAAAGCGATGAAGTTCGATGTAATAAGCATCTGTGCGATAAGCTTCCACGTTGAGAGATGTGATCGTGCGTTTTAATTATCTTTGCTTAAGGGTTTACTTTGTTGGGCTTGGTTTTCATTTTCAGGTCCAGTAGAAAATAATGGCCTATGTTTATCTTGGTTTACTCATAACCAAGCATTGTATGGTTTCTTTGGTTTTATTAATAATAATAATACACCCGTTGACAAAAAAAAAAGAAAAAAAACCTATATAATAAATGTGATTAGTACCGACCACTTCCTAGGATAGTGATGATTATTGTCTAATACAAATTTCATACTAGTTTAGTTAGTTAATTAATAAAAGAAGAGTTGAAAAAAAAAAACACACACACACAGGAAAGAAGTCAGTGACATTCGTTACATATCCATTGGCCTTTACATATTCACCCAAAAAAAAAAAAAAAACTCCTTCCATTTTCCCTTTTTCTCTCCCAACAAAAACCCTAAAAAATCATCTCTCTCTGCAGATTCAGTTTCTCGCCATCGACGACGACAAAACCACATATCTTCCTTATCGATCTCCAATCATCATCTTCTTCTTCTTCCCAACAACAGGTCCAGCTTCTTCTCTCTGTTTCTCTTCGATTACTCTCGATTTCCGTACGCTTTCGTCTCAATTCGTGATTTGTATTCGTTTTATCGTCCTCGTGGTTTCGTCAATTTCGCAAAATTCTGGAATCTTCTCGGATATTTCGTCAATTAGCTTCCATGTGTAGAAGAATCAGAAGCTTTGGGCTATGTCGGTCAATTTCCCAAATTTTCTACCTAATTCACTTTCTCTGGCTCTGTCTTTGTAAGAATTCATCGTTTTGTTGATAGAAATTTCAACGTCAGTCACTGGAATTGGCCTAGAATAAAAGCTAACAGATGAGTCTCTCTATAGAAGACTGAATTTGCTAATTTCTCTGAAAAAAGTATCAATTCACTATTTTATTAACCTAATTGGTAGTTGTTGTATCTAATATATGTGTTGTAGTTCTTAAGGTGCTAAAGAAATCTTATATTAGATTTTCGAGTTTCAAATTAACTATTTGCTCATTTCTTGATATGTTTAGGGGTATTGATGTTCTTTGCAGAGATGTCTCCAGCAACAAAGTCAAAGTCTAAGGATAAAAAAACTGGAAAAGAAGCTCAAAAGGCATCACCAAAGCCTACACTTTCGGTTAATGGGAATAGCAGCTTAGCAGCTAGTGCTTATAATCCTCTTCTAGGAACATTTCAAGCTCTCGATTCAGTCTCGATAGCTTCTGTTTCACCGCTACAGTATGGTCGTTTCCGGAGTATAGATGACGCAGATGTAAATGGGATTGAGTCTGATTCTGTTTCAAACAATGGTAGCTGCTCGGGCGAGTCGGAAGATCACAAGGAGAAAACAACTAGTCTGCCCCTCAAGCAGGAGGTGATACCAGGTGCAGACAATGACAAGCGAGAAAAAGTTCGTCAAAAGAATGAGAGAAAACATCAACGCCAGAAGGAGAGGAGGGCTCAGGAGTTGTATGAGAAGTGTAGCACATATCTCATTTCTAGAAAGCTTGAAGCCCGTATACAGCAACTTGTAGCAATGGGAATATCTCAAGAGCATGCAACAACAGCATTGATGATGAATGATGGCAAAGTAGAGCAATCTGTTCATTGGTTGTTTGACAGGGGTGAGGAAGAAATAGAGAAGCAAAGCGTTCAGAGTCCTGGGAATTTGAAAATAGACATAACAGAAGAACTAGCTAGGATTACACAAATGGAACTACAACTTAAGTGTACAAGGCAGGAAATAGAGCGTGCGGTTGTTCAAGCCGAGGGTGATTTGGACAGAGCAGAAGAAGTCTTGAAAGGCACAAAGTATGAAGAGTTTTCTGTGCCAGTGAAACTAGAAGAATCTGGTGATTCTCTTACACCCAGTAATGGTAAACTTATAGTAGGAATAGGTTATCAGAATTCAGATGCAGAAAGGCTAGAAATTCCGTCACCTGGCTTACATCCAACAAGAGATGACAAGAACTTTAACTATACAAAATCACCCTCCACAGCGGAATCCGTGAACAAAATGATGGCTCAGCCTATGAAACGATCCGAACTGAAGTTAGATTGGCCAAAACCTCAGCAATCTGCTGCTTTGGCTGATAAAAAGTGGCCAAGCACAGGACAGGTTCCTTCTGCTTCTTACTCTTTGCCATCATCGCCATCGCCGTCACCTCAGCCTGCTGCGAGGGTTGAAGCTCGCTATTTAGCTAGTGGAAATGAATTTAAGAACCCCCAGCAGCAGCAGCAGCCAGCAAATAGAGAATCAGTCATGGTGATGAGGCAGCGGCCACAAGTTGTAAGCTCAAATCCTGTTCCAACCTCAAGCATGAGCGCACCCCCTACCAGTTGGCATCCTACAGCTAGCATAGAGGTAATGAAGTCAAATGGGTTCATGCAAACACATAATATCCCTAGTGCGCGAAGCCCGAGTCCAAACCATCTGAATCCAAATCAGATCTACCAGCAACTTCAGTATCAAAACCAGAAGCGATTTACTAACAACAACCAAGTGGATCCACATGGTAGTATGGCCAGAGGGAATGGCGGGTCATGGACCAGAAACACAGCATCGTCTCCGCCCATATCTGCTGCGTCTTCACTGGGATTATTCTCTGCGGTTGGTTCAGCCGGAACATCAGGTGCATCCTCACCAGTAGATTGGATCTCTGGCGGTTCAGTGGACTACACAAGCATAGACTGGAGTCTAGATCAAGGTTTATCCCAAAATAGTAGAAACTGGTCAGGGTCAAAGAGCAGCAGCCACATATATGATGCAAACATGAGCCGGTACAGTCCAAATGGTTCCATGGGAGGTAGAGTCAACAACAGCAACAGTGTATCTATGGAGAATGCGGGTCTTAGTGTTGTCGTGGAAACACAACAAGCAGCTACCTCTCAAGATTGGACTTCACCATTTGAAGGAAAAGATATATTTAGCTTGTCTAGACAATATGTGTCTCCTTCTCTGTAAGAGCAGAGGAGTTACATATGGAAATGAAAGTAATAAAACAAGAAAAAAAGACAAGAAAATGAATGGTTTCATGACTTATGTGTGGTTGCTTCTCTCTTTAATTATTATTCGTGAATATGTCTTCCTTTTAAATTATATTTAAAGCATCTTCTCCTTTAAGTTGACCACTCTTTGAAACAAAAATAGTAAAAACCTTCAAATCAATCCTCTAAAAATTACATCTTTGTAACATCTCATTGGAAATCCATGCGAGATTCAGAGGATGAGGTAGTAGCATTTGCAGAAGCAGGTTCTTTGTACCATTCATTAGCCTCACGAGTCATAAAGTTTGCTTCTGCAACATGTTTACTTTGGATTAGTGTCTTACATGTATAAAATTCAGAAGAGAGAAACCACTAGAAGAGCTTACCAGACAAGAACACGTTCTTGTATTCTTCATCATCGTATATAAATTGCGGAGGATCTGGTGTACCGATACCGACAATTGTGCTTCCACTGTTATGCATTCATCCCACAAAAAATAGCACAACTACTCAGCTCATTTATAATCTCTTATTCCAGTAAACGGTACTCAGCTCATTATATATGATCTTGTACTAGCTTGTTAAGATGCATTTGAGCTCCTATGCAATGCACACTATTTTGTGAAGTTTCTCGATAAAGTGGCAATAACAAAAATAATTGTAGAAAAGGCATACCTCCCAGACATAAATACGGCATCATATTCCCCACGCCCAGATGCTATTATCCGTTGCTTCAAGCGTTTTAGAGAAGGAAGAACTGAAAACGCTGGCGGTTCTGGAATAGTCAAAAAGTGTAGAGAATGTAAGTCCTAGACGGAAGAACTGAAAACGCTGAATCTTGAAATTTAAAGATGTTATCTTCTTGGGAAAGGAAGGGAGGTGTGACAATATGCATATAGATAGTACCCAAATCGTTTACGCAAATGCTTTGAGATACACCATTGCTGGTCACATTCTTTAGTAATGTCAAGGGATTAATGTTGCTCGTCTGATCTAGACTAAGACGCTGAAAAATAAAAGCTTCAGTCACAAAATCCTAAAAAGCTTCTAGAAATAAAAAATATCCATAATCGGTTTCAGTGATTACTTTGTACACTTCAGCAGTGGAACATGCTTCTCGGGGCTTTATGAGTACCATCGGAAGATCAAGAGGAAAAGGTGGAGGAAGGTCTTGGACAATCTGCATTAGCCTTTAGATTAGAATTCAGCAAAATAAGCTGTATCATGTTTACAACCCCCAAAGCCCACAATTAATATGGATGTAAGAGAACTGAATCAGAACAAGGATTTGCAAAGAAGTGAAAACTCTAAGCAAAACATACCTCACCTCTCCCGGTACAATAGGCTGCTCCATGGGAGAAGAAGAAAGGAATATCTGACCCAATTTCACTTGACCAATCCTGGAGTTCCTTCTCAGTGACAAGACCTCCATTGAGCTGATTTGCCGCCCAAAGTGCAGTTGCAGCATTACTACTTCCACCACCGAGTCCAGCACCGGTAGGCACCTTCTTGTCTAAATGAATCTTTACATATCAAGACAGACTATAAGTTCAAACCTTCACAATGAAAAGTAGTAAAAGAAATCATTGGAGTATAGTGTTATTACCCAGAAGAATCTGTCACTACCAGTTTTCTTCCTGTAAAGGTTAAGTGCTTTTATAATCTGCATAGTAGGAAGTTGCAACAACACATACCAGAAGGATTAGAATAATGCTTCACCCACAGGCCACAGGGGATAATCTATTCAATAGAATAACGAAAAATCGTCTCACCAGATTTCTCCCATCAACAGGGACTCCTTGAACGTTAGTAGACAGACAATCTTTGGATTTCGATGGTGACAATGAGAATTTAATAGTATCTCCTAAGCTAATCACCTAATCAAATGCAGAAACATAACACTGGAGACATCAAGAGACAATGAGAAATATAGCAAAGCTTAAACTCCTGAGAGGAAGAAACTTACATGAAACAATGAGGCTAAATCATGAAACCCATCTTCTCGCTTTCCGGTTATCCTCAAGAAAACATTAATCTACACAGTAAAAGACATGCCAATGATTCTTAGTGTAAAAACCAAGAGACTTGGTCAAGAAAATATAGATAAAGGAAGTGTCTTTAAACCTTGCAAGGAGAGAAGAGCTTAAGCCTAGACAAAGGAGCTTCTTTGTCAACATCATCACCAATCTTATTAAGCCTCTCATCAGGATCAAACACTATCTAACAATAACAATGACCCATCCACAACCATCAAGCTCAAATTGTGAATTCAAAACAATAAAAAACAAGAGCTAAGATCGAAAGTTGAAGGAAAAAGAAGGAGTCATTTTTGCCAAAATTGATTCCAAGTTATTCAATTTGATCGAGAACCCATCATAAATCAATAGGAGTAGAATAAAAATCAATCCTTTCAAGGAAGATTTCTGGGAATTTGGGGAGGAGATTGGATTACCTCTACTTGCTTTCTGGAAGCTTTGACGGAAAAGCTCAAAAGGGGTCGAAGAAGCTTCGGAGAAAATGAAGAAGAAGAAGTATTTTTGAAAGAAGAGTGAGTGAAGTTGAGAGTTGAGATAAATGGAGGAGAAGCCGTTGCCATTGTTGTTTCTTCCTACCTGATTTTTCCTCTTTGATCGGATATGTAACCTTTTTTTTTTATAAACGAATCAGCCTGTCAATTAAACCAAAATAAGGGGAAAAGAAAAGGGAATTGGCCCAAGTTTGGCCTAAAAAAAAGAGAGAAATTGGCCCAATAGCACATTTTTTCATCTTTATGACATTTGGTCACTTAAGGTAGACATTTCAACAGTAAAACCTCTATAAATTAATAATATTGGGACCAGAAAATTTTATTAATTTAGAGAAGTATTAATTTATCGATATATTGAAAGATTTTCCTAATTTTGTAATTTCTTAAAAAATTTCTATCTAAAATTTTTTTTTTTCTTTATAAGCAATATCTTTTTTAAACCAATTGCAAGTAGAGAACCAATTATTAAGTTTAAAAAACAACCCAAACTTTTTTTCGAATAATAGAGTCATATTTCATTAATTTTTTTACATATAATATTTTAAATATATATCATAGTAATTCAAATATGACATATATAAATTTATATCATATATATATATAAAGTTAAATATACATATATATATATATATATATATATATTGATAAGTTTATATAATTATTAATTTATAATATAGATGGGACCATATGTTTACAAGAAATTTTCAAAAAAATTATTATCTTATTAATTTATCGATTTATGTCATATTTTACATTGGTCCCAACTCGGGACCGAAAGAATTTATTATTTTAAAGAGGTTATTAATTTATAGAGTATTAATTAATAGAGGTTTTATTGTACAATACTATCCTTTACCAATTTGCCCTAATATCTTTCTCTAATTAGGCCACCTCCATCGGTCGTATTTTCACGGTATATGAGTCGTGAAAGTATTTGCTCAGACGAAAAGACTCGAGTCGATCAAGCTCGACGATCGAAGTATTTGCTTCGTTGGTTCCAACAGTGGTAGCTGCGAGGAAAAGAGTCATATTGTCCATTGCATGCATGAAAATTGGGTTCCTTTTACATAGACTTCCAAAACTCGAATAGGCCAACCTAAATCATGCGTACCTAAATCGGAGCGCTTACTGATTTTGCCTTGCAAAAAAATAATGATCCACTCTAGTATTTTTTCCACTTCTTGTTTTATATTACGACAACTAACCAGGCCCGGCCCTAGACAGATTTTAACAAAACATTTGTATTGAGCCTCAAATTTCCGAGGCCCCTTTTGTGAGTTTTTTTTTTTTGTTAAGACCCACAATTAGTAAAATAGGCCTCAAAATTAGTAAAATAGATCTCAAAATTAACAAAAAAAACCCCAAGAAGGCCTCATAATTAGTAAAAATCTTATAATTAGCAAACAATGTCCAAAAATTAAGAAAAAATGTTAAATTAAAATTATAAATGTCCCATAATTAGCAAAAAAAAACTTTTTTTAGCAGTTTTTACTTATTTAAAAGGCCTCAAATTTTTTTTTCGTATTCGGCCTCGGATTTTACCGGACCGGCCCTGCAACTAACTGACAATTTAATCATGAGACGTGCAAGGGTATAGGTGCTAGCTTGCAGAATCCGTACTAGTGGCAATGTCTTTTTGTAGAGGGTCTATATAGTAATTTCCATGTTTTTTTGTCTTTCCTATGATTAGGAAACAAATCCTATTGTTTTTATCACGTGTGAACAAAAATATATTATTTTATATTCGTTTGTGTCACGTGTGAATAAATATTTTATTTTAAAACTTAATGTTTGACTAGTGCAATATTTAGAAGAAAATCTTTTCAACTCAATTCTTTAGATCACATACCTTTTTTTGTTGTTTTTTTTGCACCTAGATCCCATAGTATAAAATAGTTTTTTCTTCTAGCATTTTGAAGTAGAAGCCTTTTTTCTAGAAAATAAAATTGTCTTTGATAAGAAAAAAAAAAAATTACTCTCTTAGTGTGGAACCAGAAAAATAGGGTAGAAAAACAATTTTCTTCTAAATGGTGTATCGGTTACTTTGTTAGACGCTTAGATATATTTGAGAAGATTTTGTTCACTATGTATAGAAAATATGTTTTCATTTTGAATAAGATAAGATATTAAAAAGATTTTGCATTTAGTTACTATGGCATTTGAAATATTGTTTTTACAAATTTATAGTTGTTTGAATTTATACTTACTAATTAATATAGGTAAAATTACTAAATTATATTTTTGACATCTTAACAATAATATTTAGTTACTATCTCTAAGTTTGCACCCAAATTTTAATTATTCTATGACACTGATATTGATACCTTTACATGTGAAAAGTTGAGATGCATATGGAATATCCGTATAGATTATCATATGGTGATGCATATGAACTACTCGATCTACGAAAATTCTCACAACTTGAAATCTTTTTTTTTTGAAATTTTGATTACAACTTGAAATCTCAAACCTTGTTTATGAATTTATTCAGTAGATAAAAGTAACAACTTGATTCTAGCCACACAAAAGTCACAAACTTAAAGAGAAATTGACCAGAAAAGGACTAGCTAGAAGAAAAAGACCAATGAAATATAACTAGAACCAAACAAGGATTTCATTATGTACAAAAGCCTATGTAGGAGATGATAAGACATGCATATATAGATGTAAATTCATTGAGCAACATGTTAAAACTTGAATCTTACTTAATCTACTCCATTCCATCCAAATCGAACTGCGAAACCAAACTAGTTCCAACAGGAATCAGGATGATCTTCATGGTAAGGAGGCTGATTGAGATCAAACCCTAATGACCTCTTATCTTCATCTCGAGGACTATTCACCTTCATCTTTATATTCATATCTACAATTAAACTCTTCTTATCATCCATTCCACCATCACCTAAAACTTCATCTTTTCCTTTGTCATCTTTGTAGCAACTCGGACTTCTTACCTCGGATTTGGGTGATTCCATAGCTTTCTTTATCCCAGCCCAATAATTGCTTGAAGCGTAAGAGAGCATCATTAGAATGCAAGCAGCTTCTTGAACATCCTCGGGTACATCATCACTCATCATGATGGATCTACTCATCGCATCCTCATCCTCATCATCATCAACATCATCATCATCACCGTAGCTTAGATTGAACTTCTCCGGTGGAGGAGGAGGTCGTATCCCTTTCCAACTCCGGTCAGGATGTCTCCTCATATGTCCAAACAAAGAGTGCATTGTTTGAAACTCTTTTCCACAAAGACAACACCTAATCTTACCTTCCACGTCAGCCCTAATCAGATCTATCTCTTTCTCCTTCTCTTTCTTCAACAAACCAATCTTTCTCTTCTTCTTCATGATCTTCATCCTCGTCTTCTTCATCTTTCCTTTGATATTGTACTCGGTGGAGTGGATCCTCACGTGACCACCATAAGCCTTACCAGAGCTAAACTGCTTCTCACAAATCACACAAAAGTGCTTCCTCAGCGGCTGAGGAGACTCATCTTCATCTTCACTTCTTTCTTCCGGTAACTTCACCTTAACCCGGAGTTTTGTCCGGTGAAACTCTTCAGATTCCGATGAAGAAGAAGAATCATCATCATCATAAAGGTCTCTTGTTCTCTTCATGATCTTCTTTACTCTTTTACTTCTATGGAGAAGAAAGTAATGTTATTTACTTTTTTTTTTTTTTCTTTTGTTGAGAGTATTAAGAAAGGTTATTTACTTGCATTTGGCTTATGGAAACAATAAAATCTGAGCGAGATTCACGCAAAGATTTTATGACTAATGGTATTCTTTCTCTCTTCTATGTATGACTATGAGGAGAGTAGGGATTTGTAGAGATTGTGAAGCCTAATTAATTGTGATTAGCCAAAAGGAGAGAGAGAAGAGGTCGGATAAGAAGATTTCACAGTTTTCATTTGCATTTATCTTTAGACCCCATATTAGGTAAAATAACTATTTACCTATTTTGGATGTCAAATTTATTAATGAATAATGACCAAAATGTTTTCCTTTTTTCTTGGTCGTCCTTAACTTTTTTATTCTTTTTTTATAAATGTATAATATAATCAATCAATTGTCGTATTAGAAATGTTTTAGATTTAAACGATACAAATTTTGAGAACACGGTATGTTTTGATACAACAAATTTACTTTGTTACAAACTACGTTACACGGAAGCGGCACTGGAGCTTCGATTCCCGCTTCAGAATCGGAATCGGAATCGGGAGCGACCGGAATCGCTCGGAAGCGCAGCGGAATCGCGGTTCTGAAAAAGGACAATTTGGAAGCGTCGGTGAATCGCAGGATTCCGATTTGGAAGCGTTGAGAAAATGAAGTGGAAGCGACCAATGATATGGCCAAAGTCAAATGAATTGAATCTCTGAAAATGAAGTAGTATAGTTTCGAGTTTACTCGATAGAATTTAAATTTGAGAAAAGGGAGGAAGAAGAAACTATGGCGGACGGGCGACGGCTGAAAGTAAAACACAGAAGGAGCACTTAGGTTTTGATGACACGTGAATTTTTTATTAGGTTTTTATTTATGAATTTAGTTTTAATTAAATCTGCATTTTAGGGAATAAAGATACATAAGGGAAGTATTTCTTATTTGGTGTGAGAAACTAATTTATTCTAAAATTATTTATTCTAGTATGATTTTATGTTTTAAACTAATTTATTCTAAAATTATTTTTTATCATTATTGTAATCTATGTTTTTCTAATATAATTTTATGTTTGGTATTTATATATATATATACGCTTCCAACACGTACCCGCTTCCTAAATTTTTACAAAAATACGCTTCCGCGTTTCCAAACGCTTCCGCTTCTGCGAACCCGCTTCCGATTCCATGCAGCTTAGGTTACAAATAGAATTGGGCTAGTATCAAAATAATCTATATATATAATGGGAGAGTTTTTCTCCTCTTAGGGTGTCCACATCATCACCAAATTAATATTATGGATCCCACTAATAATTATTTCAAAATATTTAATTTTATGGTTAATTACATCTCATTATCAAAGAAGTAATCATCAATTAATGCACAATTTTAAATAAAGGTTACTTGAATAATAATAACACAAGTGTAACATATATACATATAAAAAACTTAAAATTAATTTTTTTGTCAATATATAACTTAAAATGAACATAATCCCTAAATATTTAATTAAGAAATAAAAAAATAATTATGAAAATTTCATAGAAATACTAATGCTATTTAAGATGGACAAAAGGATTCTTAATGAAATTTATTATACAATTACAAACAAATAATAACTTATTAAAAATAAAAAAACGTTTAATAAGAAAACGTCAAATATAATTTAGGATGAACAAAAGAATTCAATTGAAATGGAAGACTATAAGAGTATTTTGTTTTTAATAATAAAAAGATATTCATATTTCATTGAAACATTAACTTTAAGAGATAATAATGAAGTGGAAGAAATTTATTTAAAATAATATTATTTTTATATTTAAAAAATAAATGGTTAAATGTTATAGTAAATGTATGATTGTATAAGATTTTTAAGATATAAGAAATAATTCATATTTAAAATTGAAAATTATATTTCAAGAGAGTAATAGTATAAATTCACATTGACGAAAAAATAGAAAGATTAATTGTATCTTAATATTAAATTATATTAAAATATAAGAATTAAAATAATATAATTATATCTATATTATTGTTTGCTTTCTAAATAAAAAGGTGAAGTTGCTTAAATATAGGTAATTAAGAATCTAAATAAATACTGTTGAAGAAATTTTAACAAATATATATCTTTCGTAAAATTATATTACGTTAAAGCGTGGAAACCATATAATTAATAAAAGAAAAATAAACTAAGAAGATGAAAATGAGGAAATAGTTTTGAATTAAGAATCAATTTAAAGTTTTATTATATGTAAGTGAGCATAGAAGATAAAAGAATAGTAGATGTTGGGTAGCGAAGTTTTATTATATGTAAGTGAGCATAGAAGATAAAAGAATAGTAGATGTTGGGTAGCGAACAAGTGCATTATAGAAGATGACGAAAAAATGTTTGAAGAGAAATTTAGTAATGCTTGAAGCATCAGATATATGTATGCATTATCGGATAGTTTGGTTTAGTAAACCAGACTATAAACCAGACTAACATATTCAACCTCGAGTTAAATCGTCGAGCCATGTAAGCGTAGTAGGATAGATAAGATAAAAACATTCATGATTTGGTCAAAACTTTCTTTAAGGTATGATGGTCTTGCTTCAATAGGTAAAATGTGCTCTCCAAACCTATTGAAACGGCATGAATATTACGTTTATACATTTTCATAAATTGATGTTCAAACTCAGCAAATTTACTTTTAGTATGAGGTACGAATATGTCAAAACATCACGACAAATATACTTACAAGATTTGTTTATGGAAATAACTCTCTTTTTGATAAAAGTTCATTGATGACTACCGAGACCGATTGATCTTATATAACTTTTGTTATTACGTGGTACCTACCAAATGTATTTTATAATTTCTATGTTGTATATTGTTTTGTAAAATAAGTATGAATATATATATATATATATATATATATATATATATATATAGTTTTTGAAATTCAAATGATTATGATTATTTTTAACATTTTGTATTGTAGCCAGTTAAAATTTGATGCGCGGGCGAGTAAATCTAGTTCTAATAATAGTGAAGTACACGAACTATATAGTGGTGTGTTTTATATAGCATTTATCAATATATTTATATCCCACAAAAGAAATCACCAACTATATATTTAAATACATTTTTAAGAAAATACACACAATATATATATATGAGAAAATGTGCTCAAATATACCTTAAAAGTGACTTAATTATTGAGATAACACCCCTGGAGAGGGGTCTTACTCAAATAACACTTAAAAGTTGCCAAAAGTCTTTTAAGCCTCTCTAACTATTTTATTTACATGTTTGCCATTTAGAATTAAAAAAAGAACCATTAATCGAGATTAACTAAGAAGAGTGAGAAAGTGGAAAAGAGTGTTTGTGTTTGGTTTTTGTGTCGGGAACAACGGTCGGGCCTGAGGGAGAAATTCCGGTAAGATATCCGGTTGTGTTTCAATTAATGAGTTTGAGTTGTTCTGCTATTATGTTAGCAAAAGTATCAAACTGCTATGATTTTATAGTAGAAATCGTTAATTGACTTACAGACGGATCTGTGTACAATTTGCGACGGCGAGGTTACGACGAAGATACGGCGGCGATTAACGGTGGCAAATGTGGTAAGAATTTCTTAGTAAACCCTTATATTAATTTTTGAGGGATTTGAAATAGTTAGCTGTTGGAATAATTTTAAACCTAATCGTTCTGTTTTGTGATTTATGTTCCGATGGGATAAAGAGGTGGATTGATTAGTTGATCAAACGAGTGAAGAAATGGGAGAAGAAGGTACACTACAAGAAAATTCCACATTAATAGCACAAGAAGATAGCTCATTTTTCCCAACTGCTATCAAAGATGAGTTGTAAATTTTGTTTTTCTATAACAGCTTTTAGTAAACGCTAAGATAGAAAATCCCTAAGCGGGAATATGAAATCATTTATTCCGCCTACACTAAACTAAAATAATTCACTATACCGCCAACACTTAAGACATATTTCCCCCTTTCACCCAAAAAATCATCTCTTTGTAACCTAATTCTCTCATCTTTCTCTTTGCCTCCTTCTCCTCGTTCTCCTTTCTCCTTTCTCCTTTCTCCTTTCTCCTTTCTCCTTTGGCTGTCTCTCCTTCATTCACTTCTCTTCCCTTCCAACAGTGCAAGCATCGACATCAGGTCCACCGTCGATTGTCAACTTTCTGGTCGCCAGTGATAGCTTGTTTTTGTTTCCAGTAATCTCCAACTCGCCGGTGAAGAAAACGCTCTCAAGTCCAGCTAGGTATCTCTCTCCTCTCCTCAATTTCCGATTGATCTATTAGGTTAGATTGTTTGATTTACTTCTCCATCTTCTCCGTCCTCTCTCACTCTCCTTCTCCGTCTTGCTCCTCTGTCTTATCTCTCTCTTCTTTGCTTTTTTTTTTCTTACCATCTTACCGTCTTTCTCCTTTGTCTTATCTCTCTCTTCTCCACCACAATATGGAATTTCTCCAAGGTAATTTCGTCGAACACTTGGTGTGCATACCTAAATGTTTTCGTCGAACACTTGTTTATTCTGGTTTTGTTCACAGGGAAGATTATTGCAATCTCCACAATTGCCCACCATTGAGAAGATCAGAGATTGAGTACTACGCAATGCTTGCTAAAGTTGGTGTTCACCATTATGGAAGTAAGTTAGTTTCTTCTTTAGCTCGTGTAGTTTTTAAGCTTCATTGTCCCCTTCTTTATATTTAGGTTCCATTGGGTATATTAACTGAGAATGTATTATCCTAAGTAGATGAAAGTGTAATAATCTGCCTCTATGGACCACTAAGCTGATTATGCAAGTATGATCCTAAGTAGAGTAGACTGTTGTGTTTAATTGACGTAAAGTGTTGATCTTTCGCAAGATCAGGAACTGCTTGAATTGATATTGTTATCTCTGTATGTGTTTCAAATTGATTGTTGTGTTGGTCTATGATTTCAGATTGCTAGAGTTTTAACTCTTATACAAAACTTTAACTTTATCTTGCTCTTTGATATAACCTGAAAGAGCATTTTAACTCATCATGTTGATGATTTCGATGTCCTTATGTTCTCTTGGTCCACAAAATCATGTCCTTATGTTCTCTTGGTATATATATATATATATAGACAAGAGCTGCTGATATTCTAAGTTGCTTATTAATTTCTCTAAGTTTTTTATCTTCTAAGAAGATGATGATTGTTAGTGACACTGAACAGATTGATGTACAACGTGGAGTATTTGTTGCTGGTCTTAAAGAAGAAATTGTTAATGACGCTGAACAGATTTTAATGTTTATAGATTCTGGATAAGCTTTTAAAGGCAAAGCTTTACTAAGAAGTATTTTTTTTCCTACATTTTTTATGTCTAATGTGTATTGACTTGGTCTTGTTCAATTAACAGTTAATAGGCACTTTGGCGAGACAAACATGAATGTTCATAGTAGCAGATCTCACACCATCTTCAGAATGGTATGCATAAGCTATCAACAGAACCTTCTAAATTTTAAAGTTTTTAATCTGATACAATCTCTATGGTGTGATAGGTGATTGAGAGTAGGGGAAAAGATAATAGTTTTTCAGATGCTATCCGCGTCTCAGTCTTTTCTTTAACTTATTTATATGCTACTTTTTCTTGGTAAGGTTTTATGTAGACTTACCTTAAGCGTTATTATTTTCAAGGGTGGAGGCAGGTCTTTTGCTAGAGAGACCATTGGAAGAGTTGCTCCTGAGCTTTGGCAAGAAAATTTTGAAGCAATTTGCAGAATTTGAGGTGTGTTTACTTTCAGTCCATGAACGTTGTTGACTGTATTGGTTTCATTTGCTTTGTTTTATTGTAAAACAGGTTAAGAGAGAGAGGATGGTTTCAAAGACTTGTTTTCGTCATGTGATAAGAATGTTGTGAGGCTTAGTTACGAGATAACACATTCCACGGGTATAAAGAAGCTAGTATAAGAAGATGATGATTTTGAAGGCGTTAAGAAGTTTTTTTATTTTCTCCTTAGGATGTTAGTTTTAGTTTGTTTAAGAATAGGCAGCATTTTAGTAATTAGTATAAGACTTATTAATATGATGTTATGTATGACTTGTTTGGTTAATGTAATAAAAGTTATATATATATATATATATGTGTTCAATTAAGTAAATTTTACAAAATTGGGTTCCAATATAAAATTTATTTTATAAATCAAATTAAATGTATTTAGCGAAAAAAAAATCTACGACATTATATAAAATAGCACTAAATTTGGTTTACAATAAAGTATATTATAGCGTTTGATTAGCGCAATAGTATGAAAATGCTATCGTATGTAGGCGTTTACCATAACATACCGAAAATGCTATCGTATGTGGGGGGTCTATAATAACTGGGGCAGAAACAGCGTTTATGAAAACGCTATGAATGACGTATTATAGCATTTCTGTCGTGTTAAGAATGTGGATTTTTCTTGTAGTGGTAACAAATTATGTATTTGAATTTGGCGGGGTTGATAATCTAATGATAGAAATATGGGATAGAGTTTCTTTGTACGTATATTTAGTAGAGTTACAAAAGAGAGACATAATGAAGTTGTACTTTGTGCAGTAATTGCGAAGAAGAGCTACCCCAAAAGACTTGATGCTGCATGGAAAGCACCAATGAAGGGAAGGAGCTTGCATATTAACTGCACCTTGGATAGTTTAGCAAGATTGAAAGAGAAGATTGGGGAAGATGCTTACTCTCAGATACGTGATCAGTCTAAAGTGGGAGTATTGTTGAAGCTTGCTGACAGTTCTTTTGTATGGTGGGCAAAGCTTGTGCATCACCTGTTAACTCATCAATTGGCAATTAGTAGGCCATATGAGATTTGGTGTCTCATTGAAGGGAGTCCAATAAGGTTTTCGCTTCATGAATATGAAGACATAACTGGTTTGAATTGTGCAGAAATTGATGTAGAGGACATAGTGGCGGTTGACCACAGAGAGTTTTGGGGAGATATAAAGGTGGCTGCAGAGAAGGGGCCGAACTGGAATGAGTTGGAGTCAGCATTAAAAAGTTGTAGGAGTTGGAGTTTAGAAAAGAGGAAGATGCTTGGTCTGTTGTTCGTGGTGCATGTAGGTATATTGGGGATATCTAGGTCAAGTAGGATTCCTTTGGACTATGCCAAGAGAGTGCTTGACACAGAGGCATTTGAGAGATTTCCATGGGGTCGAGTTGGATTTAAGGAGCTTATTACTTCAATAAAAGTTTTGAGTTATGATAGAACTTCATATGCTATCCATGGCTGTCCGCATGTCCTGAATATATGGGCATTTGACAGTATTCCACATCTTGTGAAATCACATGGGAACCAAGTACCGGATGATGGTGATGGCGATGAAGATGAACCAGAACCAGTGCCTCTCTTGCAATGGAATGGTGGTCGTCCAAGAATCTGTTTAAAAAATTTCTTTGAGACAGAGAAACTGAGAAAGAAGAAGGTATGTTTGTTCTCCTCAACTTTCATTACCCATATGTAGTCATAACAGTTAAATAGCTTATTTATGTCCTTCTCATGTAGATCAAGGTGCAGCATTTAGTGGTGAGGCCTGTGGAAGAGATTTATCCTGTTTGGCCTGGAGAGAATGCTGTGTATGGGGAAGGTGTAGGTGCTAATAAGCTGGTGGATAATCTCCTGCATGATATTATTAATGGTGGTTTAAAAGAAAGTGGTTTTGGTGACCCGGAGATTGGGAAGAAAACTGGAAAGAGGAAGAAGGAAGTGGACAGTGAGGATGATTTTGTTGACCCACCTAAGAAGAGAAAAGCAGAGACAGAGAAACGCATAAAGAAGATAGGTAATAGTGGGAAGCAATTAAGAGATGTGAGTGATGATAGTGGGGAAGAGGTTCTGGAGAAACAAGGAATGGAGAGACTTTTTAAGATGATAGGCAGTTTGTCTGAAGAAATGAAAACATTGAACACCAATTTCGTGGCTGGGCTTGAGAAAGTAGACCTAAAATGCGAAGGGCTGAAGAAGAGTGTGACAGATCTGCAGGATGATGTGGAGAAGCTGAGGAACAAGGCAGAAGAGAAGAATGATGAGATCGAAGAAGATTCTGCAAATGGTTCAGAAGAAGGCACAGGAACCAACTCTGAGGTATGATGGGTACATCCTCTATTTAATTAGGAAGCATATGAGGTAAATATACTCTCAAATTTTTCACAAAGAGCCTGTTTTATGTATGCAGAAAACCGCAAGTTAGTTGCTTTGGGAGTCACATTTTTCAAGCTTGTGTCTCTTTATTTACTTATGATTCTTGAACTCATTGTTTTAAAAAGCGAACTTGTAAAACATAATTGAGTGGTAAATGGAGACTTAAATGTTAGCATTTGTAATGGCCAAGTTTATGTCTGTTTTGTACTTCTGATTTCTGAATCCTGAACTCATTGTTTTTAAAAGTGAACTTGTAAAACAGAATTGGGTGCTTAATGGAGACTTAAATGTTAGCATTTTTAATGGTTATGTTTGTTTAATCTCACTAAATGTTTGTTGTCTAGATTATTGAACTACGTTTATTTAGTCATGGCATAAGCAGGAGAAGCAGACAAGGTTATCCCATTTCTGTAGTCGTCAGGAGGGAAAAGGAAAAGGGTAAGGGTAAAAGGAAAGCAGGTTCAAAGAAATCAAAGACAACAGAATGTGTTGACCCAACGAAGACGTCCAAGAAGTTGTTTATGGAGGAAGATTCAGGGAGCATGTCACCTTTGGTAAAGGATCCAAAAGGTGGGTTAATGCGTGACTCTGTAATACATAATCTGATTGGTGAAACGTCATCTCCTGCTAAACAATTCAAGCCCTTCTCTGAGGCTGATTGGGATAGAAGAGATACAGGATCTACAGCGGGAGTGATGACTAAGTCGATGTTGCATAAGAAGAATACTTCTCCCCTTGGCAGATGCATAAAAAAGGAACCACCATCACCCAAAAAGTCAAAGTTGACTCATTTATCTGAGAAGAAAAAAACAAAACCTGATTTGGTCTCAGAGTGGTCTCATTCTGAAGAGAATGATAAAGAGAAGAACTCAACAGCCGGACTAGACAAGTTGGTAGTCTCTGTGGTAAAGAAGATTATGTTGATCGTCCATGTCGGTCTAGACACCTTGCTTCTACCCAGCTGGACCCATTCGTTGGGAGTTCAATAGTTAAACGGATTATGAGTGGTAAAATCCTTTCTCCTGCAGCTTATGATCCTTTTGAACCGGTCAGTCCTGAAAAGATGGATAAGTTAGAAAAATTCATTGACCATGATCTGTAAGTTCCAATCTCATTTATTTACCTTACTTTCGAACTCGTAAACCTTCACTAGGTAAGCTTAACTGTTTTCTTATATGTAGGGATAACCCTTTGGATTCCACGAATTCATCTGCCATGTTCTACATGAAGATCAAGATTCCAAAAGAGCATTGGCCTGAAGGAGAACCTGAATACGGATGGCTAACAGATGTGGTAAGTGAATGTATTAACAAGTAAGACATGTTAGTGTTTAAGACTATAATTTTACCTTAAGCGCTGTGTTTCATTCTTGTTGATGTCACAACAATTGGCTCCAATCATGCAAATGCTCCGGAAAAGGTCAATGCAAACTGTATCTCCATTTTTGCCTGATAGGATTGCATTCCTTGATCCCTGGTTTGTGAATCAGTGGGCAGTAGATTACATCAAGTTTGATAAAGACTCCAATTGGAAATTTACTGATAAAGATATTGATGTGTATAATGGGGAATCTCCACCTAATGGAAAGACATACAAGAAGTGGGTAAAGGATATAGATATTCTGTACCTTACAACATTGGGAAAGATCATTGGGTAGCTCTGGAGATAAATTTAATGAGGCGGAGGATCAAAGTGTATGATAGCATCGTGTCCTGCTACACTGATGTGGAAATTTACGAAGCTTGCAGGCAGTTCACTAGGATGATACCTGCATTGATTCAAGCTATGGAACATGTGGAAGAGAGAAAAAAACTTGGTGCTTCAGCCTTCTCCATCTACAGGGTAAAAACAGCTCCCCAAAACTTTCAAACAGGAGACTGTGGCGTATATTCTGTCAAATTCATAGAGTGTCTGGCCATTGGTATTAGCTTTGAGGGTTTGTGCGATTCAGCCATGCCTGGTATTCGGTTGAAGCTTGCTACAGAGTTGTTTGATGAGGTCCCAGATTCCGATTGTTTCATCCAAATTAAAGACCCTCTTGGTGTTGACACCGTAGGTGTAGAGTTCATCTCCCAGAATGACCCTTCTTAATCTAGAGTTAACATGTAGTGTGTGCCGTGTGCAACTTTACAAGAATGCATACTCGGAATCTTACCAATTAGAGTATGCACCATTGTAAACATGACACTGTTTTATGTTTCTAGTATTTTGTAGGTGTAGAGTTCTACTTTGGTTCTAGTATTTTGTCATGAAACCTACTAAACCCTTAATAGGGAGAACAAACTAGTATCTATTTGTTAGAGATATTTCTTTCATAATTGAGAAACAAGGTTATTAAAGCTTATTATGAGATAACATTACAACATAATAATAAGGGTTTAAGTGACAGAGTTTTGAAACAGAACAATAGGACAGAGTAGTGGCATTAAATAACAAGACTAATAATTCAGGTACTTGTTTTCATCGGAGTTTAACACATATTAAGAAACCTAACTGCGTAATTAAAGGCAAAGCAATGTTCGCAAATATCAAAACTTGGAGGATGGACTAACTTGCAAATCGGACCGAGTTGATCTAAATTAAAATACCGGTAGAAAACACAAGCACCGGATGCCCCCATTGATTTGATCTGTAGCTCGACCTGATCTGCTATGAGGAAACCTTCGGTTAGGTCAGTCACCTTATCTAGAAAGGCATCAACGACGTAGTTACCGTCTTCTACTGCTCCACAGCAAAGGAGCATCATCCCAAAAGCGAAGAGTGCGTTTAGGTTTAGTGTAGAGGATTCAGCTAACATATCAAGGGCGTCTTGGGATGGACCATCCTGAGTCAGCCTCCGGAGAGATTCCACAAAGAGTGCCGTGATGTTACCCTTCTCATAGCACTTCAGTAAGAATGGCCGAAACATCGAGGTTTCAGCTGCTAGCTCACCATTGTAGATAAATTCACTTAGATCAGCCTTTTGTAAGCCCTCCCTTGAGTAAACTGCCTCCTTCATAGTGGGTCCTGCAGCAATGAATGGACCTAGCAAACGAAAACCTTGTTCGCCAATCCGGCTGAGAATGTTAGCTAGAATCCGGCTGAGAATGTTAGCTAGAATGTAAGGGCACACAACAGAAATAGGCCACATAGTAGTGTCAGCGATGCACTTGATTACAACTGGGAAGCAACAATATCTGGTTTTCTTCTCTTGAGGACGCAGAACCTCAAAGTCAGACAGGCGAAACCATAGGCCTGGTTTCAGAAAACCCTGGAAATTCCAGTTGTAATAGCGATTTGGAATAGTAGCGTCGATCCTATTTGCCTACAATCATTAAAAAGTGATTCAATCCCAAATAAACTATCTGTATAAAAGTGAAAGTAGACAATCCTTTGCCAGTTACTTTATACCTTTTCGTCGGCCAAGATCATTCTGGTCTCAACCCTACCACTCACCAGCGGTTCTTTCCACATGCTTAAGATCTTAACATGGACCGACCATCTTGTTGAGTGAACATTCAAATCAGATAGGTAGTGATGAGGTTCCATGGTTAAAGAAACTTTTAGGGTTTCCGTGGAGAAGCACAGAGATATTTTGAAATATATGTAGGGAAGATAGTGAACAGGGACGAATGAATCGTTGTGGAAGTTATATTCAGAAAATGAAACGTTTGAGTCTTAAAAGACGCGAAAATTTCATTATTATCTATAAGTGATGATTACTTATAGACTGACATTAGCATTGAACTTGGAAAAGCAATTATCACAATAGATTTGAAATATTTATCTCAAGTTAAAGATTTAGAAAATCTTTAAAGTATATTCAGTTGTATATTTAATGTATAATATATAATCTAATGCATATATACAAATCTGCATAAGTTTAATTTGATCATTAGCTTGTTTTTACACAAATCACTCTTTGTGTAACAAGGAAATATCAGGGCATGATTACCTATATTGATGACAAAAAAAGTGAAACAATTTCATAGTCAAAATAAATCCTATAAAAACTTCTTAATAACTCTTCTTATGTGGACATTGATGTGAACAACTAGATTAATAGTTTGGATTTCAAGGTTCAACTTCAAAATAACCAAATCTCATTTTGTTCAACTATGAAGGCCAGAGGACAATAAGACATCTAGATACAACTATGTACAATTTATAGATGTCAGAGACCCCACAATGTATCTATTTATCGTGTTCACACTAGAACTGCATCCAGGGCCACCCACACTAAATAAAGAAATTTTTTATTTATTCCAACCGTCATTTTGTAGTATCTCTTTGCTACATTGAATATACTCAAATTTGCTTGACAACTTCTTATTAACGAGAGAATCCGCAAAATTACAATTTGTATTTTAGTGGCAAAGTAAGTCCCAAGTACAACCGGGTCAATTATGTCGAATATTATACTCTAACTTCTATTATGTTTCAGTTGGACCAGCTGCATTATGTTCTGTTGGCCCAGCTGTATTATATTGTAATATAAACTATTTTGTGATTCCTATACCCAAACTTCATAAGCAATTGAACATCAAATAAAGCGTCTCAAATTACCCAAATCACCTTTCACAGTTTCATCAAGACAAAACAAAAAACACCAATAGTTGTGAAAGTATTTTGGAGGCAAAGCAACTAGGAATGGAAATTAACAGTAAGCATCAATCACATTCTATTTCTTTTGTCTTCTCTTACCCTTCTGCCCCTTCCCTTTCTGGCCCTTGCCATCTGCTGTATAGGGCTCCTCCTTAAACTTGGAATCCCTCGATGATCGCTTTTTCCCAGTTTCGATTGTCGGCCCACAATGCTTCCGCTTCTGGTTCCTCGTCTTATAGTTTTTAGTCCCCTGCACTTTCCCAGACCCCTGCTCTTTCCCAGACCCCTGCTCTTCCCCAGACCCCTGCTCCCCATCACCTTCACAAAAATGGAGACAATCACTAAGTAAGAATAGTTGCAAATTATTCAAACTTGAACGTAGACGGTGTACCTAACTACTCACATAAAGGCTGGATAATTGGAGGTTTTGGGTCAGCAACTCCACTATGAATAACCAAAGCCATGCTCTGACGATGTGTTGACTGATAAACATTTGGCACAAAATCTGTTGGTGACCCAGGATACATGTCTTCACAACGTGCCTTCTCTAGCTCTTTCTCTTTCTGAACTGTAACATAGTTGTCTAACCCCTTAACTCTCAAATCCAGAGCATTGATTTTGGTGTCCATCTCAACAAGCTTTTCCCCAATCTTCTCAAATCCTTTATACATCGCGGCCTGTAATGAGAGGATAGATGGAACAGGAACATCATCAACTTCTTCAGGGACATCAACATTGCGTCTTGCATCCAAATCCATTTGGTAATGACTTTCCCACCAGATCTTCTTCTTCTGTCTGATAAGCCGCTCTCTCCAGCTATCAACTATTGGGTCTATAGATCCTATCCCATCATCAACATCATTCACTAAGAGGTGAGACAGCATATTCCTCTCATCTAAATCAGGTTCCAAGATACTTGAAATATCCTGTCAAATTAACATAGCTTCAAAATGAAGATAGATTAAACTAACCAAATCAAATAAAGCGTCAGGTTCCAAACGGCTAACCGTAGTTTCTCCTAGAGCTTCATGTATTTCTTCCAAAGTAAAGCCCTTCATGCAACTATCACTGAACCTATGCTTGCACATTCTCGGACAATCATTCTCTACGGGTACAGCTTCTCTAAATCTCCTTCGAAGCTGTGGAATGCACTCAAAAGCCAGAATCTACGCATTCAAAATAACACTGTCTTAACATTATATTATTATTAATTCAAAACTGTAATTCATAATAATTTGAAGACTCACCTCAAGAGGGGTAATGAATCCATAAAAGCTTGTTTGAGATTTTGGTTTTACTGACCCTTTCATGTTCTTCATTACTCTCCGGATCCCTTCCATACACTGCTCAAATGAGTACCGTCCCCACGAGAATGTCTCACAAGCTGCCACATTATTAACAATCCTTAACAGTAATTGCTCTATGTTTGCATCACCTTTTGAATCTGCTTTCAGAACCTTGCATAAAAATAACAAGATTGTCAATTTCTTTCTAGCAACACACTCTTGATCCTTGAACTCTTTGAGCTTCTTTTCCACGTCTTTAATTTTGATTTGATTTGTCCTCCCAAAAATGTTCCTAACAAATTTCAAACTGCCAATCTTCTCTAGATTTTTCGGGTACTCATGGCAGGCCAACCCGGTCAACAACGCGTGCTCTTTCATAGAATACCTTATAGGCACTCCATTCACCACAAACCAACACTCTCTCACCATATCCGTCTTAGCGGTGCGAACCATAAGCATCCACATGCCTTGTAACATATGATTTGGTTCCTTAGGCATGTGGAACATGTGCTTAAATTGATCATGATTACGGAACCACTTCAATTCTGCATCAATTCCCTCTATCATTGCCACTGTTTGGCCCAATTGACACCTACTTCCTACCTTACAGACCTTGATGTACTCAGTTGGACCGAAGAACATATTCTCTGGTGGCAGTGGTTGGGAATCATCATCATCCTCAGCATCAATGTTTCTCTCGACATCTTCCCCTTCCTCTTTGTCAGCAACTTCTTCCATTTCTTCTACAGCTTCTGTTCCTTTTAATCCGTCTACGGGATCCTCTGTTTGATCCAATTCCGAAGAAGCGGAAGCTTCTACTGGATCTTCTACAGCCGCATCTGAAGAAGCTTCTGTCGGAACGCTTACAGCAACATCAGAACCATTTGAAGCTTCGGTCGAAGGATACTTTTCCACCGGTTCTTCTGCTGTTATATTCGTTCTGTCTCTAACTTGAGCCCTTCCTAACAACAACACCCCCAAAGATTTTATCATATTCGAATACGAATCAAACTAACCAAAGAAGAAGATGCAGAGGTTCCGGAAGCAAAAATGACGGAGTTTCGACGGGATCTCTCGGCGCCCAACCGAAAGACTTTAAAAAATTAGGGCACATGTTTGGATTTCTATGGGCCGAATTAATTGTTTTTAATAAAAGCCCAATATGTACTCAGCTGGTCATCGTAAGTCAACTAAAACGTCAAGAATTAGGTTAATATCTTGTCTTTCTATATGCATCTATATAAAAAAAAGTAAAGTTGACTCAATGCCGCTCTCACTCTCTCTATGTGGCGGAAAACGACATAAACAATGAGCTTCATTCCCAATCCCCTCATAACAGATATAATCCGACGTATTGGAAGTCAGGGATTTCGATACCTTGGTCCTTTCATTGCTGCTGGCCCTTGGTTTAAAGAGATTGTGTACTCCCGTGAAGTTCTCCTCGACGTAGATCTTGATGAATTCATGTTTAACACTAGACTTGGTAGAGAAGAATCTATCTACCGACCATTCTTGTTAAGATGCGCAGCTGAAGGTCATAAGACTGCTAGATACATCGAATCTCTGCGCCGATTGACTCAAGTTGGCCCGTCGGTTGAAGCGTTGGAGATGCTTGGAGAAGTAGCTTATTCTGACCTCTACACTCTGTTTGCATTTGCCGTTATACTCTTATGATGTGGTTCCTATGAACAAGGTATGATAGTTAACAGAACTTTTATGGCTAGATTTGAAACTTTGCAAGATGCGATTGACATTGCGGATGTTGTGGAAAGCCAAGTCAGATTTATCGGTCCTGGAGGACGGAGAGTTTTTTCAGGATATATCCATTACTTAGAGTATCCAATATGCTATTTTGACCACAACACGGATTTAACTGTTTGTCAGCATTGCTTAGTTTTTAATTACGCAAATAGGTTCCATGATATGTGTTAATAGCATTCCCAATGATGTTGTAGTTCTCTGTTTTTTGTAACAACTCTGTTTTTGATATTAACGATTGCTTCACTGAAAACAACAACAAAAAAAAAATCCAAATGTATTCATACAAATTGGTCCAACACACAGTAGAGATATGTTCAAATCACCAAATGTATTAAGCTTTGCAAGACAGCCGATTGTGGCCAACATTTCCACAGTTAGAACAAGCATATGCTTTCCTTGGTACTTTGCACGGTGATGCAACCTCTAAATGACCTTTAATCCGTGACACCTTCGGCCTCCCAGATTGAACCTTAACAAAAGGTGGATTGACAACCTTCATGGTTACTGAATCAGGTACAGAACAAGCCTCATCCTTAGGCATTACAGATTTTGAATAACCATTGCGTAAGTATTCTGAGCGATAGTAAGGATGGGCCTTTGAAATCGTTGATACATGAGCCGACTCAGCTGCGGCTATCGCATGTATGCAAGGCAGTTTGTCGAGGTCAAACATACGACATGTACACTTCTTCTGTTTTAAATTAACAACATTCATAGACGCAAGACTCCTCACTTCGTATTGATGGGGATCAATCTCCTGAACACTTAGCTTACTAGCGCGAATCACTCGTGACTGTTAGAGGAAAGACACAGTAATTAAAATAGATGGATCAAAAAATAAAGGCTAATAGTTTAAAATAAAGTAAGTTATGTGGAATGTAATATATACCTCTAGTGCTTTTTCAACTCCTTTAGTGAGAATGGTTGTCATAAGCGCAGCTTGTTTTCTCCTTGCAGCATACCATCGAGTTAACATCAATCTTATATCGTCTAGCAGTTCAACAATGGGATACCTTCTAGCAGGATTTAACACTTTGTTTAATGATTCAGCAATGTTGCTTGTTGTGAAGTTGTACCTATCTCCTAGAAAGTGAACCCTACTCCACGTAGTTATGTCTGCCCGCACCAAATAGCTGTGCAGGTCTGGATACAAAGCTTTAATAATATCAAAAGTTGCATTGAAATCTACTAACCGATAAGCTGTAGCCGCCTTCTTCACTAATCCAAATGTTTCACTTCCTCTAAATCTAAGCTTTATGTTTTTGTATAGATGGTATGTGCAAATCCCTCGGCTAGCTTGTGGATATACAGTCCGTATAGCTTTTGCAATAGAATTATGCCTATACGAAATAATGGCTAGTCCATGATCATCTGGAATAACACAACTTAGTTGTCTGAAGAACCATTCCCAGGATTCATCGTTCTCTGAATCAACAACAGCAAACGCTATGGGAAATATATTGAAATTTCCATCTTGTGTGGTTGCTAGTAACAAGGTCCCTAAATATTTCCCCTTCAAAAAGGTACCATCCACAACAATAACTTTCCTCATAAAAGTAAAGCCGTCAATGCTAGCACCAAATGCAATGAAAACATACTTGAATCTATCTAACTCATCTACTTCAAGCCTAGTAAGGGTCCCGGGGTTTGCTCTCCTAATCCTGTATAAGTATTCTGGAAGGTGTTGATACCCTGTTTCCGGACTACCTCTAACTAATTCACGTGCATACTTAAGTGTATGATGAGCTTTCCAATATCCAACCTAGTAAGATGAAAGTTTATGTCATATAGTTACCAACGCCTTACGGGTGTGATCACTTTTATGGAAACCTAGTAAATAGACTTTACCTTGATGCCATAACGCAGTTTCAACGCCTCAGATACATGATTAGGGAGTACGCCTGGGCCTACACCACCAACGAAATTCTTGTAAAGTACTGCAAGAATATCCTTGGTTGCTTGTCTACAACGGGCGGATCGCTCTGTTACAGAACACGTATGCTGATTCACATAGACTTTGATGTGAAAATTCCCAGATGCATCAATCGGTGTAGCTCTAACTCTCCAATTGCACCCTTTAACCCAACACTTTATAGCATAAACCCACGGCGTAGACCGAGAAACGACGAAGTCAAATTGTTGTAAGACACTAATTATCTTCATTCGAATCACCAATTGAAATTTCGATTCATATTTTTGCCCAACAACGATAGCAACACCTCCACTAAGTAATTGCACATACTCTTTTGCAGTAATCGACACCCTCTTGCCAATTGGAACGATCCTATTCTCTTCTTTTTTTTGCACATCTACCATTTCTTCATCTTCTTCATCTTTAACCGCTGCTTCCTCTGCATTCTCTTCTTCTTCAACTTCTAACTTTTCTTCATCAGCTTCATCTTCATCATCTGTTTCCTCATCAGATAACTTATAAGACAAACCGTAATCTTCATCCCCAGAGCTTGCTCCATCACTATCATTGCAACAATCAAACCTATAAATCTCGTCCTCATCCTCGCCTTTCTGTTCCTCTCCTTCTAGATAAGCTTCGCCGTCCATTGAACAAGCATAAATTGGTTGTTTCCCTGCTGCTTACTCTTGTAATACTGCTCTTCGTTGGACTCTATTTTCTCAGGTGATGCATCCGGGCCGAAAATATATTTTCCAGTTTCATATTCTTCGATTTGGACACAGAGGCGCCCCACGAATTCGGAATTGCATTGCCGGATAAATCCTTCTAACTGGCGCCGGTTACATACAATAACCGGAGGAGTATCTTCTGGAATGACGATGAAGTTCATCGTATGCAATTTATAACTAAGCTTAACCTCATAAACCTTTCTATCAAACCCGAAATCCTCGTACACCATTGCCAAAAAATCATCAAACGAACTTCCTGCTTTCGCAGACAGTACCCTGCAACCTCTTCTTTCATCTACAATAAATGACCATTTGTTTTTTGCAAATTTCCACTTCCCACATACCAGTGGAATTTCTACCATCTTTCACCAGATGAAACAGCAATAGATCTGTAATAAACAACACTTTTTTGCTAAAATGTTTGCTTCGGGGGAACAAGACAGGTTTCCGGCATAATAAATCGTTAATGTAAGGGTACACAAGACTTTCGCTTTTCTTTATGTTCGCCCTCTTTAACACTGATCGATAACAATTTCTTACATATCTATCACCACATAGGTCCAAAAAAATCGCTCTAACGTGCTAGTTGAGTAAACTGTTACTCTGCCTCGTTATGACAGAGTTAAGAAATAACTCTGTCCAAATAATTAACCCTACCATGTTGTAACAGACTTATTACGGTTTCTGTGTCATATAACTCTAAATCGCTCTTTTAGTCTACCACCATTATATAAAACTCTCCCACACAAATATATTATTTTACAATATCACATAACTCTCCCACCACATAAAATTAAATCTATCACGGTGTTATATGAGTAAACGTAAAGTCATCATAATCTGTCAAATGACTCTATGAAACAAATAACTCTGCTACTACGTAAAATATCTCTACCCGAAAACTCTATCAATTATTAACTCTATGATATTAATCTAGTTGGAAAATATAGTTTTTTTTATTTCTATCGATTAAATCTAATAATTTAATTAACTCTGCCGTCACTACAGCGACAGAGTTTTGTCGGCGCGGGACATTTTCGCGGGTTAAATACAACTTCTCTAACTGACGTGGCAATGGCAGATTCGTAATTATGTTTCTCAGACAACATCAAACGAGGGGCAATTCTGCCTTTAACGTTGAACAATTCGTACGAGACATATGGGTAATAAACGCACTTTTTTGTGCTTTTTGGGTAACTCACCCTATATATATAGCACCAAAAAATATTTACCAACCCTTGCAACACGTTCAAATGTAGCAATTGTTTAACATTTTTTTGGTAAAACAAGAGTTAAAGATATGTCTAGTAATATTACAAATTGTATCACACTAGATACCGCGGGTCGATTTTTTAACTAAAAACTAAATTTTAAATTGTATTTTTTAATATTGTTTATTTTGTTAAGTGTTTAAGATTGTATAATTGTATTTTGATTATTAATTTTAAGATTTCATCCGTGATATTAATACCGTCCCATATTAATATCGATCCAAACCCGTCCCACTATATAACCCTGTCCCGTGAAATTAAACATTATTATTTTAATAATATTTTATTTAATAGACATATAATTCGAGTCAGTTTAAAAATTTGATTATATATATATATATATATATTTTAATTTTAGTTAATAATAATTAATTCTATATAATGATTTATGAATTAATTGCGTATGACCAACGGTCAAGATTGAAGATTAAAAACCGGATTAAGATTTGAATGGCCACGATTAAATGTAGGGATTGCTGAGATCTTTTAAGGAAATCAAATTGAATATGGATGTAACTGTGGCAATGATTAGTTATGCTTAATATATTATGTTAAGATTTTTGGAAATGAGTTTTTTATGTTAATATCTTTGATTTAATTTTGAAAATCTAAATAATTAATGTCAATGGCATTTGATCGTAAATAAGATGGAACTCCAGGATTTATTTCATAAATGTCTCCAAAAATATATATATATATAGATATACAAATATACAGTAAAACTCTATAAATTAATAATGTTAGGACCGAAAAATTCTATTAGTTTCGATAAATTAATTTATAGAGAGATTTTGCAATTTTTATGAAAATATAAGATTTCCTTCATTATATAAAATATCTTTCTAGAACCAATTACAAGTAAAAAGTATTTATCATGTCTACAAAACAACACCAAAAGTTATTGATACCGTAGAAATATTAGCATTAAATTCAAACAAGAAGTAATGCAAAATTGGTCCACAAAATTTGAAATTTCTACTATAGTTTGCTTTAAATTAGTATAAAATATAAATTTATATGAAATTTATAAACTAAATTCACTAAATGATTTTTCAAATAATATATATTTAACTAATAAAAATTTAGTATTTTCTAATTTTAATTAGTAAATGCAAAGTAAGTGCTAACATGGTGGAGACCATTTCATCACAGACAAAATTTGATAAGTATTTTGAAAGCCTTACAATTAGGGTGGACATTTTAACCGAACCAAACCAAACCAAACTAAACCAAATCAAGCCAAACCAACATAATTCAAACCAACCCAACCAAATCAAAGCTTACACCAATCAAAATTGATAAACTCCTAAAACATATACAAAAGTCAATTCATGATTCAAAAAAAAATGAAAATAAACAAAATACATCTTCTATATAAAGGGAACAAAAACAAATAAGTAGGTAACAAACACCCAAGATTTGAGGATATATCCGAATTTTGGTATTTCTGAGATCATTGAAATGGATAAAAAGAAATATACTAGAATAAAAAATTTAAAAATATGAATAAATATCTGGATACATAAGTTTATATAGCTGAACATAGATGCTTGGCTATAAAATGTAAAAACATGATTAATATACTTAACTCAATGAAAGATAGAGATCAGACAAGAAAAATATCCTTTATGCGTTATACCTTCCAAAGATACCTCTTCTACTTGGTGTTATAAGTATCATCATCGAGAAGTTCTCTTATCCAATCGTCATCATTTGTTGTGTTTCTCTCAACTGAAGAAGTTGAACCAACAAAACCCAAATCTGTTTCAAAATTGAAGTTTTTTCATGCATAAAGATTTGAGGAAACTTCTTGAATTGAATACACAAACAATGAAGTGAATGAAAGTTTACCAATTGTGTTTGCAATGGGTGGTGTAACCTCGGTATGGCTAAGTAGGGAGGACGGAAAAGGTGGGAGCTCCGAGCTGGTATCGGTTTTCGGTCTTTCTCCTACTGAACCATAAACAACTGATTCCAACAATTCATCATAGAATGATGATGGGAAATCTGTTGGTGTTTGGCCTATCAAAGGGGGCTGAACCAAAGTGTTGTCTGGCTCAAGATTCATCATTGGGTTATATTGTTCTGCTCCAAAACTGCTAGGCACTTCATGAGCATTAAATCCTTGGAATGAAGGGAGCTCCAAGTTCCCAACCCCGTGAATGAGAGGCATAGGAGGAGAAGAACATGTAGCATTGCCAAACAAATGGATGTCAGGTAATTGTTCTTGAGTGCTATCCACGGAAAGATAATTCAAGAGGTTAGGGTTTTGCTCGTTCATGACATACCCATTTGTGAAAGGAAATGTGGTTTCTGGTTCCCTAGGCTGAACATTGGCAAGCATTGACTGGTAGTATGAAGAAAATTGATTGAGTGGCAAGTTATTGAGTGCCGCGTCAGGTTTCTCGACGTTATCTACCATCAACAAGTCTTGAGCATCCAATAAATCAATCTTTAGACCATTTCGTAATGCTGTACTTATCGCCTGCTTTCGAACTTTATCAGGGTAAACTGGTAAACCAAGTCGTTTCAATTTCTTACGTCTTAATTACGTTCCAAAAGTTCTTTATCTCATTATCTGTTCGACCAGGCAACTAAAAGAAACAAAAGTTTAAATCAAACAGTAAAAGAAGATGAAAATGTAGAGTGTGAAAAAAGGAAAGAGAGTTACATACTTCTTTAGACATTTGTGCCCATTTGTTCCCCAAAACAGCTTGGAGTTCAATAACACGTTGCTCTTCCTCCTCCGTAAAGGGGCCTCTTTTCAAGCCTGGCCTTAGATAATTCAGCCAACGAAAACGACAACTTTTAGCAGTATGAGAAAGGCCCGTGTGTTTTGGAACATCAGTCCAAGTTACATCACCATGTTGATTAACATAATCTTTCAAAAGTTTGTCTTCTTCTTGTCTCCATATAGTATAATTTTTCTTCATTGTTAGTAAATCATACGCTTGATCCTGAATCATGGCGAATTTTTACCCATCATGAGTGAGTTTCATATGTAAGTATGCATGAGTATAAGAATTCTTTCTAGCAATCAAAACCAACATAATTTGTAATTAAAAAATGGAAACTAAACTCTTTTTGTGCAACAATTCGTCGATACCTATAAAACACAACTCATTAAATACGCATATCAATAAGAGTTTTTTCTTAAATCACAAATTTGGAGCATCTAGGGAGACCACTAGCAAAATATTATTCATCTAAAATAAAATTTAATCAGTTTTTATTTGTATATTCATGACTGGAATTTTTTAAATTTGGTTACAGCAAAACATAAAATTTTTTGGCTAATAAGATTTTTTTTCTTCACTGTTGGTGAGAACCAAATATTATATCAGACCAGATCAGTCTTGTCAATATGTTCAGAGGACAAATGGTGGGAAACATATTTTGTTGATGGAACAACCAAAGAATTCGGATATAATTTTACTATTGATATTGATTGGACAATTCCAAAATTAATTCGATAAACAGAAAAAAAAATTATTAGATAATGCTAGATTTGATTTTCGGCACTAACCTGGTGTTATACCGATCTTAAGAATCTGATTTGGCGGACGATTTGCCGAATAATGGAGAAGAGAAAAAATCAGAGACAAAGAGAGTAAATTTCAAACTACTTTACTAACGGGACCCCTAAAGCCCGAAATCAACCTTATATAAACAAAAGGTCCATAAAGGACGACCATACAGTAAGATAAGATTTAAAAAAATTTACACCACATAAAATTAACTTTTAAAAGTGAATTACTTAACTATTAATCAAATATTTTCTTCAACTAGAGTATTCTTCAAAAGGTGAACTTTTTTTCTTCACTTAACCATTTCTTAGAATGCTCTTATTCCCAAACTCTTTGGCAGTTTTCCTTAAAATAAACTATGTAATGAAAGTTGACATAGGCTCATACGTGATCCCAAAATCTAGAAGTTGTTTCAACTGAATAAATAACTTTGGATCGACTCTTTCAACCGCATGAGGAATGACCATGATCGTGAAATTGGTGTAGGTTGTCATTTTAACTTTTCATAAAATACTGAAGGGGAATTTATACTTTATACGTCGTCGACATAGTTTAGTTAAGTTGTGTAATATGTAACACCAACATTACTAGAAACAGCTTCAAACCATAAAAAAAATTTGTAATGTGTGCCAAGACCTCATTATGATTGAACAACATTAAGAGAAACTACAAACAAAAACACCTCTTAGCTATTAGGTTTTGACGGTAAGGGAAAATTTTGAACAAATCTAATACAATGCTACTAGTTAAAGTAATGAAAATCTCAATCTTAAATTTTTACAAAGACTTTTAAAGATCACTATTATAGATATTCTACAATTTAAGAGTTCTACTATATTCTCCATTTACTTGCTATGTATGGAGAAGGATTATATTAACATGAGATATTACTTAAAGGTGGAATTCTTAAATGGGTAAACTCATGAAATTTCATATAGGTATAGAAAGACACTTGGTTACATTACTATGTTTCTCTACCTACAAAGTATAAAGGTCACATTATTTTCCAGCATTTAATGGTAAATCATTAATAAATATGTTTGCAAGCACTTTTTATTTAATAATAGTTGGTGTTTTCATAGAGTCAGCATATATCTCCATAACCTAAATTCCAATTAGGCTCCGAATGGCACTCCGATTTAGGTGTGACTCCGATTTGAGTGAGGGAGCGATGTAGTTTGGGTGCGGTGTGATTAATCAAATTTATGAATGGTAATGCGATTCGGCTACGATCCGTTATCACATTTTTTCTGAATGACAAACCGATTTGAGTGCGATTAGATGACAAAATTACTAAAAAGGGTATTGGTTTTAATATTTTTAATGCGTTACTTATTTATCTAATGTATTTTTCCACTAAAAATGTGATTTCGTGTTCTCTCGCAAAAAATATGATTTTCCGTTTTCCCATCAAAACCGCAATTCCGAGTTTTCCCGCAAAAAAACATGATTTTCCGTTTTCCCGTCAAAATCGCGATTCCGAGTTTTCCCGCTAAAAACGTGATTCTGAGTTTTCCTGTCAAAAATGTGATATTCCGTTTTCCCGTCAAAAACAAGATTTTGAGTTTTTCCGCCAAAAACGTGATTCCGAGTTTTTCTGCCAAAACCATGATTCTGAGTTTTCCCGCCAAAACCGTAATTTTCCGTTTTCCCGTCAAACCCACGATTCTGAGTTTTCCCGCGAAAAACGTGATTTTCCATGTTTTCCCGCCAAAACCGTGATTCCGAGTTTTGACGCCAAAACCGTGATTCCAAGTTTTCCCGCCAAAACCATGATTCTAAGTTTTTTCGCCAAAACCGTAATTTTCCGTTTTCCCGTCAAAACCACGATTAGGAGTTTTCCCGCCAAAAACGTGATTCTGAATTTCCCGCAAAAAAACGTGATTTTGCGTTTTCCCGTCAATACCGTGATTACGAGTTTTTCCGCCAAAACTATGATTCCGTGTTTTTCAGCCAAAACCGTGATTTTGGGTTGTCTGCCAAAAACGTGATTTCGGTTTTTCCGTCTAAACGTGATTATGTAATTTCTTGCCAAAAACGCGATTTCGTTTAATCTGTCGAAAACGTGATTCCACATTTTCCCGCCAAAACGTGATTCTACGTGCAGCAGCCAAAAATGTGATTTTCTGTTTTTCCGCCAAAAATATTCCGCCTTTCCCGCTAAAAAAAACATATTTTCTGTCAAAAAATATAATTCCGCATTTTTTATAATATATATTATATATTAATATTTCATTATTTGTATTTTTATATATGAAACACGTTTGGACTTACGAACGTATTTGACTATTTTTAGAAAAACACTAGGGATAAAAAAGTAATTTGCATAACAGATAAACCTTGCAGCAGCTCAATCGCACCATCTGACCCCGATTAGTGGTCTCCTTAATTTATTCATTAGTTATCACACTCTCCACGCAGACAAACTAGACCGTTCCCAAATCGCTTTTCCATTCACCGGTGACCCTCCGGTTAGGGTCACCGCACCGGAGCCGAATCATGGTGCCATCAAGGGCATCTCACTGCTTCGACATCCAACGCTTTACCGGTGTTGTGAGAGGGATCCCTATAGCTCGTGTGCTCTCTTCTCGTTATTGGGGTTAGTGTTACGAGTAAATTTTACTTTTAAGAATTTTACCCTAAACAATAACTCTAAATGCACTGGTAAATAGTAAATACATTAGTATTTAGAGATCTAATCCATATAGAAAAAAAAAACATAAAATATTTGCAAAGATTTAAACTAAAGTATAACAACAGGAAGTTACAATTATTCAAAGTGTTTTGAATAAATAAATAATAAAATAATATAAAAAATAGACTTTCAGAGAATTCATCAGAGAATATATGAAACACATGTAAATTCGATTATGATTCAAAACTATCTTTGAAATCGGACTTTTGATTTGAATTACCTTAAAGGTTTTATTAGTGAACACTCCTATCAAGGGACTATGGTTTCATAAACCTTGGTTAAGCTTGGTTCCAAGTAATCTAATCACGCATTAAGAATATAATCCAATAAATTCACAAAACCCTATGATTTACAACTTTTGGTCAGGTTAGTCAAAGATGTAGCGACGGTCGGTACTGGTAAGCTTGACCGGTCCGTGTAATGGCTGGAACACCAGTTGTGGGTGTTGCGACCGGTACGGTGTGTGCTCGTGCGACCGGTCATGGGCAGAGTGACCGGTCCATGGGGACCCGCTCCTTTTTTTCGTCTTTTCTGTTTTTTCCTTTTCTATTTTGTTTAGATCTCTATTTTTTTAATGAAAAACGTGAAACTAAAACTCAAAACTATCACAAGTAAATGACAATAAATCCTAAAAAAGTGTATTTACCTAGTGGGTTGTTTCCCACTTAACGTGCTTGTTTAACATCGTTGGCTCGACGTTTCTTCGGCTAGAGATTATGCTCCCGAAGCTTTGGGTAAGTCACTAGACGTGTTTGCTTCTTTGTCAAGTTCTGCAAAAGTAGGGTTTTAGTCTTTGCCCGTTAGGAACGAGTTCCTTTTCTCTCTCGTTCACGAGAATTACAGATACATACGGCCTCATTTCTTTGGCTTTGAAGGGGCTGGACCATCTTGATCTTAGCTTTCGTAGAAAAAGGTTATGTTGAGAGTTAAAGAGTAGAACCTGATCATTAGAGAAGAACAACTTCCAAATGATCTTCTTGTCGAGGTACACCTTGTTTCTCTCCTTGTATATATCCTTGAACTCTCGTAAGCGTTGTGGCAGATCTCATCAAGCTTGTTTAATTTGATTAAACATTGTTCTGTGGCCGTCTTCAAGTTGAAGTTTAGCTCCTTTATGTCCCAGGCGGCCTTGTATTCAAGTTCGACAGGAAGGTGACAAACTTTCCCATAAACACAATGAAAAGGGGTGGTACCTAATGGTGTCTTATAGGCGGTTCTTGATATGAGCTTTGGCTAAAAATCTTGAGCCAAATTAGGGATAAGTCATTAGCCGGTCTAAGGACCTCTCTAACTAACTCGGATAAGATGGAGATGGAGGATGAATCGAAAAGAACCACAATAGATGTGAAAGTCTATTGATACTTCTTAGAACACTCAAGAATTCAGACACACTCACGAATTAGAGAACAAAATATTTTGTGAAACACAAACAAGCAATTTTATTGATCAAAGGTGAAAAAAAGTAAGGACTACAACTCAAGGCATTATATAGCCAGGTTCATAACTTATTCTAAGAAAAAAACACATAAATCCTGCAAGAAAAACAAGGAAAGACATAACACAAAATCAAGAAAATAAAGGAAAGAGACGTTGGTAATAAAAGAGAATATCAAGGGTGCCGATTAAGGCAACTTTGATCTCTTGACTTTAAAACATGATTCTTCTTTGGTCTTAGAGTCTTGTGGACGAAAGGAGAGCCTTCTTAAATGCCTTCTAGCACCAAAGAACACGTGCTTAAGTGGACTTCAAGTTTGGGGGTGAATAAGGCCCATTTGGCCTCATTGTTTATTAGAGAGTCCACCAGACAGTCCTTCACGTTCCAGCTGTTCCACGAAGATGTTGAACTTCTTCTCTAGGCCTTTGCTCCTGGTCCTAGTCATTGGGCCGCTTGGTACATAGGGAGCTTGAATAATATGACTTGGTGGTTCGATGTCCTCATCACTCCCTCCCTCTTCATGTGGTTTTGACCCCAAAACGTTTTCTCCTGTATCAAAACGAGCCAGGTCAGAAACATTGAAAGTTGTTGAAACTTTGAACTCACTTGGCAGATCTAGCTTGTAGGCATTGTCGTTGATCTTCTCCAAAATTTTGAATGGTCCATCTCCTCGGGGTGAAAGTTTAGAGCTCCTTTGGTTGGGGAATCTCTCCGGTCGCATGTGTAGCCACACCCATTCTCCTACTTCAAAAATAACTTGTTTCCGACCCTTGTTGGCTGCTTTAACTCGTTGCTCATTCGTTTTCTCAAGTCTCTCCTTAACCTTTAAATGGAGCTTCTTGATTTGATCGGCCTTCTTTTCGCCATCTAAGTCTAAGAAGTATTTTTGTGGAAGTGGTGTGAGATCCAAAGGCGTATTGGGATTGAATCCGTAGACCACCTGAAATGGAGACATTAGTGTTGCACTATGGATAGCTCTATTATAAGCAAATTCAACAAAAGGTAAGGCATCAAGCCAATTTTTAAGATTTCTCCCTATTGTTGCTCGTAGAAGTGTTCCAAGCGTGCGGTTGACAACTTCGGTTTGGCCATCAGTTTGCGGGTGGCACGTGGTTGAGAATAGTAGTTTGGTGCCTAATTTCTTCCACAATGTCCTCCAAAAGTGCCCGAGAAATTTGGTGTCTCTATCCGACACAATAGTCCTTGGAACGCCATGTAATCTAACAACTTCTTTAAAGAAGAGATCCGCGGTTTGGGTAGCATCGTTGGTCTTAGCACATGGTATGAAGTGAGCCATCTTGGAAAAACGGTCCACTACGACAAATATTGAGTCCTTGTGCCGGATTTTGGGCAAACCTAGCACAAAATCCATGGAAATATCAACCCAAGGAGAAGTAGGAATCGGTAAGGGAAGATACAAACCGTGGGGTTGGACTCTAGACTTTGCTTTCTTGCAAGTAATACATCTCGCAATGAAAGTCTCCACTGATTTCTTAAGATGAGGCCAAAAGAAATGTTCTTTGAGCATGGCTAAAGTCTTCTCCACGCCAAAGTGACCCATTAATCCTCCTCCATGAGCTTCTCGGACTATAAGGTCCCTTAAAGAGCATTGCGGGATACATAGCCGTTTATCTTTGAAGAGATAGCCATTATGAATGTAGAAGGACATGTGACCTCCCTTGCCTGGATTCGTATAGCTCTCTGCAAAGTCAGGGTCAGACTCATATAAAGGTATAATCAATTCAAAACCAAGAACCTTAGCATCCATTGTAGAGATGAGAGCATGTCGTCTTGAAAGTGCATCGGCTACTACATTGTCTTTTCCCTTCTTGTATTTGATGACATAGGGAAACGTCTTTATGAACTCGAGCCACTTTGCATGCCTTCTCTTCAGGTTAGTTTGACCTCTTAGATGCTTCAAAGTCTAATGATCCGTATGAATTACACACTCCTTAGCGAGTAGATAGTGTTGCCAAGTCTCCATGGCGCGGACTAAGGCATACAATTCTTTGTCATACGTAGGATAGTTGAGTGTTGCTCCATTGAGTTTCTCACTAAAATAGGCTATTGGTTTACCTCCTTGAGTGAGCACAGCTCCAATACCTAATCCTGATGCATCACACTCAATCTCAAAAGTGTTAGTGAAATCCGGTAAAGCTAAAACCGGTGCATTCGATAACCGATCCTTTAGAGCTGTAAAAGCCTGCTCCTGGGCTTCTCCCCACTTGAACTCCACGTCCTTTTTGATCACAGTGGTGAGTGGTGCGGCAAGGGTGCTGAAATCCTTCACAAATCTCCTATAGAAACTAGCCAAGCCGTGGAAGCTTCTTACTTGACTAATGTTGCTTGGTGTCGGCCATTCTTGTATGGCTTTGACTTTCTCTTCGTCCACTCTCAGTCCCTGTGAACTCACTATAAAGCCTAAGAAGACAAGCTCATTAGTACAAAAGGTGCACTTCTTAAGGTTGGCATAAAGACCTTCCTTTTGAAGCGTTTGAATAACTTGTTCCAAATGAACTAGGTGATCATCGAATGTAGGGCTATAAATAAGTATATCATCAAAGTATACCACTACAAACTTACTGATGTAAGGTCTTAGAACTTGATTCATAAGCCTCATGAAGGTGCTAGGTGCGTTGGTAAGCCCAAATGGCATTACTAGCCACTCGTAAAGACCTTGCTTGGTCTTGAAAGCCGTTTTCCACTCATCACCTTCCTTCATTCTTACTTGATGATATCCACTCCTAAGATCAATCTTAGAAAACACATTAGATCCAGATAATTCATCAAGCATATCATCTAACCTTGGTATTGGATGTCGGTATTTGATGGTAATGTTGTTGATAGCTCGACAATCCACACACATCCTCCAAGTTCCGTCTTTCTTTGGTACTAAGAGGACTGGTACAACACATGGACTTAGGCTTTCTCTCACGTAGCCTTTGTCTAATAGATCCTTCACTTGTTTCTCCAACTCCTTAGCTTCCTCCGGGTTAATTCGATAAGCGGCTCTATTGGGCAATGGTGCACCCGGAACCAAATCTATTTGATGTTCAATTCCTCTTATAGGAGGTAGACCAGGGGGTATTTCATCCGGAAATGTCTCAGCATACCGGTTCAAAAGGTCCTCCACCTCTTTAGGAAGATCTTGTTCCAAAGCACTAAAACCTGCGGTCAAAACTTCCTTAAAGATCATTAGTAATACCGGTTCTTTACAAGCGAGTGCCTTAGCTATGTAGCTAGGTTTGATCAGAAGATTACTCTTAGAAGAAGAACTCTTCTCTTTAAGCATCTTAATTTGAATTTCATGCACTTGATTCGGGGTAAGAGGAGTTAGATTATATTTTTTTTTATCATGGACAAAAGAATACATGTTACTACGCCCATGGTGCATGGTATCCTTATCAAATTGCCACGGTCTACCAAGTAGAAGGTGACAAGCTTGCATAGGAACCACATCACACAAGACTTGATCCATATACTTTCCCACTTTGAATGGTACTTGTACTTGATCCGTGATTTTCATCTCAGCCTTGTCATTAAGCTAATCCATCTTAGTTTATATGGATAAGGATGTTTAGTCCGTCCAAGGCTGAGTTTTGAAACCATGTACTCACTAGCAACATTAGTACATGACCCACCATCTATGATAAGATTACATACCTTGTCTTGGACAGTGCAACGGGTATGGAAAATGTTTTCTCTTTGAGCTAACTCATCGGGATGAACCGTGAGGTTCAATACACGCCTTATGACCAGTGATTCTCCATATTCAGGTTCACAATCAACTTCTTCAACTACAACATCATCCATGGCGACATCTGCTTCATCTTGTGACTTGTATTCTCCCGCGTCCGTGAGAATCATTACTCTTGTATTGGGACAATCTTTAGCCATATGTCCTTTGCCCTTGCACTTGAAACATGTTATATCACGAGTTCTTGAATTATTAGGGCTAGGAAACTTACCTTGGTTAGGCTCGATTGGCTTAGACTTGAATCGATTGTCAACGGCTTTGCCTTTGTCCAAGGGCTTCACTTGGGAGGTAGATGAAAAAGGTGTCTTGGCACGTCCTTGATCCCAATTTTGAATTGTTTTAACTTTCCCAAAGCTTGACATCTTCTTCTTGATGTGGTGTTCAGCTTGTATAGCATGGTGTAAAATGTCCTTCAAGTCGTGATAAGGATGCATTTCCACTTTATGAGAGATCTTCTCATGTAACCCATCAAGAAATTGAGCCATGGTGGTCTTGGCATCATCGTCAAGCTCCAGCCTATTCCTTAAATGCTCAAATTCTTCGAAATACTCTTCCACGCTCTTTGTTCCTTGAGTTAACTTCCGGAACTTCTTTTGAAGGTCTCGGTGATAGTAGGTGGGAACATATCTCTTCTTCATCAGCTGCTTCATTTCCCTCCATGTGGTCACTTGAGGAGTATCACTTCTTCTCCTGTCACTAACTTCACGATCCCACCAAGACAAAGCGTGATTGGTAAGTTGAGCTACGGCCAAGGCTAGCTTCTTTTGGTCGGTGTACTTGTAATAGGCAAATATGTGCTCCATTCGCTGCTCCCACTCAAGACAAGCTTCTGGATCTACCCTTCCAGCAAAGGTAGGAGCCTTGAGCTTCATATTCTTCCTCTTCTTCCATTTCATGATTATTTCTTTGAGCCCTTCTTCTTCTACGGTTGTTTTGTGGTGGCTCTCCATCACTTAAGTCAGTCTCTTGACCATCTTCACGATCAACACCATTCTCTTGTCTTTGGTTGCGGTTTGCTCGAGGTTGCTCGACTTGGAATAACCGTTGTTCCATGGTAGTGAGTTGTCGTTGCATTGTTTGTAGCAGCTGCATCATAGCAGCATTAGGATCACCGGTGTTTTCACCCATCTCACTTGAAAGTATTTCAAAACCAGAGTATCAAATTCTTTGGTAAGAGATAACAAAACAATCAAATTGATCTTCTTACTACCAATCGTATCACAAATCTTATGTGAATGAAAAAAAAAAAAAAAAAAACTATGAAACTCAACTTTGAATATCTAACAAACGTAAATGACTAGTACAAACTCAAAACAAAGGTTAACACAAAATAAATTTCAAAGCAACGATGGTTTTGGGGTTTTTTTTTTTTTTTTTTTTTTTTTTTTTTTTTTTTTAATTATGTTTTAAATAGCAAACGAGTTTTAAAAATAATGGCATAAATTTTTCTGGGTTTTATAGTGATTAAATAAACTAAAACAGCAAGAAAAAAAAAAATAATGGATTTTATAAAATTGAAACAAGAGAATAGACGAAAATTTATTTTTATGGAGTTTTTATGATGAAATTGAGAAACAGAGTTAAAACACTTAGAAGGGAACGAAATAACCTGATAAAATAGGATGGTTTTGAAGCTCTGATACCAAAAATGATATGAACTTTGGCTAAAAATCTTGAGCCAAATTAGGGATAAGTCATTAGCCGGTCTAAGGACCTCTCTAACTAACTCGGATAAGATGGAGATGGAGGATGGATCGAAAAGAACCACAATAGATGTGAAAGTCTATTGATACTTCTTAGAACACTCAAGAATTCGGACACACTCACGAATTAGAGAGCAAAATATTTTGTGAAACACAAATAAGCAATTTTATTGATCAAAGGTGAAAAAAAATAAGGACTACAACTCAAGGCATTATATAGCCAGGTTCATAACTTATTCTAAGAAAAAAACACATAAATCCTGCAAGAAAAACAAGGTAAGACATAACACAAAATCAAGAAAATAAAGGAAAGAGACGTTGGTAATAAAAGAGAATATCAAGGGTGCCGATTAAGGCAACTTTGATCTCTTGACTTTAAAACATGATTCTTCTTTGGTCTTAGAGTCTTGTGGACGAAAGGAGTCAAATGACTATATTGGGCAATGTTTGGGATATGTAATCACAAGTTGCTATCTTAGACCTGCTGTAGCTTCTTCTCTTTCTCTCACTTGTGTATCTCGTTAACCTAATAGTCTCTCCTATATATTCATGTAACCGAGTCTATCAATAATAACAAGAACATGAGCTTCTCTTCATACAAACTCTGTTATTCTCAAAACACAAACATGACTCTTTACTAATCTCTCTTTCTAATCTTCTTCACACTTATTCCGCATAAATACTCTCTAATCTCTATCAAAATATCACATGGTATCAGAGCCTTGTTCTTAACTTTCTACTTGCTAAATCTCATCTTGCTAAATCTCTTCTTGCTAAATCTCATCTTTCTACTCACGTTGAACTCTATTACCCAACGGGTAATAGCAATCTCTGTTCTCTGAATCTCTGTTTCTCAGTTTCTCTGAATCTCTGTTTCTCCGTTCTCTGAATCTCTGAATCTCAGCCTCTTAAGCTTGAATCTCTGTTTATTTGAAACCAAACTTCTCTGTGCTTTATGGCAACAATGGAGAATCCAACAGAAGTCAGAAAGGAAGAGAACTACAACTACAACTACAGGAGAATAGTCCTTCCGGTTACACTCAATGGGGACAACTATCTCTTGTGGGCCCGGTCTGCTAAAAACAATCTCGGCAGTTGTGGTCTTAGGCACCACATTGAAGCTGTCAAAGGGAAGAAAGATCCCTCTGAAGTCAAAAAGGAAGAGGAAGAACAAGACGAGAAGGAGCTCACACCCAAAGAGGAGAAGTGGGCTCAAGAAGACCAAGTGGTACTCGTAGCTCTTCAAAACTCCCTTGAGACATCTATTCATCAAGCCTATTCCTACTGTGAAAAGGCCAAAGAACTTTGGGATATACTCAAGAACGTTTATGGAGACATCTCTAACCTGACCCGTGTGTTTGAAGTCAAGAAGGCTCTCAATACGTTACACATGGAAGATCTCGATTTCAAAAAATATTTTGGCAAGTATCGGTCACTTCTAGCCGAACTTGAAATGCTCAGGCCTCCTACAGCAAAAACAAAGGAATTAGCCATGAGAAGAGAACAAGATCACGTTTTCGGGTTACTGTTGGGTCTTAGTCCAAGCTTGAATGGATTAGTTCAACATATCTTAAGGGGAGACGAGTTACCAACTCTCGATGGGGCTTGTTCTCAAATTCAAAAAGAGATTGGAGGTCTTGGACTATTCCACAGAGGAGAGTTGCCTACAGCCAACAAAGGGACTATGCAAGCTAAAGAGGAGGCTCCGGTGGCAAACAAAGGCTTTTACAAACCAAACGATGATAGGAAGAACTTGATGTGTGAGCATTGCAAGCGCAAGGGCCATACTAAGGAGAAGTGTTGGATCCTCCACCCGCATCTTAAACCAAGCAAATTCAAGGAACCAAGGGCCAATATGGTTGAAGGATCAAGCTCGGGACAAGGAGAGAAAAGTCAAGAGATGGGACTAGTTCCGGCTAAACCAAGCTTCTCGAGTGGAGACATTGTGATGAAGAAGGCCGACTTAGAAGCCCTCTTCCAAGCCATGGCCTCCAAACTCAATATAAACAACGGTATCTCTATATATTCTCAACTCCCAAGCTTATCTAGTGACCACTATGTCGTAGATTCGGGTGCCTCACACCACATGATTAAAACCGCTAGCTTAATTGAAAATGTGAAACCTACTAATGGTCAAGTAGCTACGGCAAATGGTGATAGAGTTAAGATAGAAGGCATAGGTCAAATAAACTTATTTGAGAAGAAATCTGATGCGTTTTATATGCCTCAATTTACTAGCAATCTTTTCTCGGTGAAAAAGGCGACTAGGGATTTAAATTGTTATGTAAAATTTGGACCTAATGATGTGCATTTTCAGGATATTGAAAGTGGGAAACTACTTGGAAAAGGAGATACTTCTGAAGATCTATATGTGCTTAAAGCTCCTTCTATACCAAGTGTTTCAAGTGCTTCCGTTTTAGATCAATTACCGTTATCTATGAATGTTACATTAGAAGGTTTATGGCACTCTCGTCTAGGCCATCCTCATTCGAGAGCTTTAGAATATATTTTCCCTAATGTTGTCTTTGATAGTTCTAGATGTGAGGCTTGTATCCTTGGCAAACATTGCAAGGTTGTATTTCCCAAGTCGAACACTATTTATGAAAAATGCTTTGACTTAGTTCATTCGGATGTTTGGACCGCACCGTGTATTTCAAGGGATCATAACAAGTATTTTGTGACTTTCATTGATGAAAAATCAAAATATACTTGGCTAACCTTGCTCCCTTCAAAAGACCGTGTACTTGATGCGTTTCAAAATTTCCAAAATCACATAACTAACCAATATAATGCCAAGATCAAAGTGTTTAGGTTTGACAATGGAGGGGAATACACGGGTCATGCATTCAAAGATCACCTAGCAAGGCACGGGATTATTCATCAAACAAGTTGTCCATACACACCACAACAAAATGGTGTGGCCGAGAGGAAGAATAGACACTTAATGGAGGTTGCAAGGTCTATGATGTTCCATCACAACGTACCAAAACGGTTTTGGGGAGACACGGTGCTATCCGCATGCTATCTAATAAACCGAATACCTACCAAGATTCTAAAAGATTTATCTCCATTTGAGGTAATCAACAAAACAAAACCCTCTCTTGATCACTTACGCGTTTTCGGGTGTGTTTGTATTGTCTTAGTTCCCGGAGATCAAAGGAATAAGCTTGAACCAAAGAGTGAAAAATGTGTGTTTCTTGGTTATTCTACGACTCAAAAGGGTTACAAGTGCTTCAATCCTTCTACAAATCGGATGTTAGTGTCAAGAGATGTTAAATTCTTTGAAGAACAAAGCTACTTTGCTACTAAGAGTTGGGACAATGTGAAAGATATCTCTACGAGCCCATCGGATAGAACAAAGAGTCTCGAATTCATACTTAGACATCTTGGTAATCCAACCGCATCACCAACACCTAGTGAAGACACTGTGGCAGCAAACTCGCCTCAGCAAACTCCCCTTCATGATAATTCCCAAAGCGGTCATGATGAAGTGAACGAAGAAAACAACGATCAAGAAGATACTTGGAACGGGACTTATGATGATGATTGTGCTTTAGATCACAATCAAGAAATGGTTGATCACTCTGCAACAAATAATCAACCTCCTCCACCACTTCGAAGAAGCACTCGACCAAGAAGTGATCCGGAGACATGGAAAACCAAGCGGATCCCTCTATATCGTTCACATCACGTGGCTCATCCAATTCAACAAGTTTACTCTATTGACGTTTTACCAGCTGAACATAAAGCATTTCTAAGTCAAATTGATGCTCAAGTCATACCACAAAGCTATGAAGAAGCACAAGAAGACGAGAAATGGACCAATGCGGTAAATGATGAAGTCGGGGCAATGGAAAAGAATCATACATGGGATATCACGGATCTACCTTCGAACAAGAAATGTGTAAGCTCAAAATGGGTCTTTACCATCAAATATCAAAGCAATGGAGAGATAGAGCGATACAAAGCAAGACTTGTTGCTCGTGGTTTTACTCAAACCTACGGTGAAGACTATACGGATACATTTGCTCCCGTCGCAAAGCAACATACGGTGAAGGTTGTGCTTTCTCTAGCTACCAATCTTGATTGGGAATTGTGGCAAATGGATGTCAAGAATGCGTTTCTTCAAGGCGATTTAGAGGAGGAAGTGTATATGACGCCACCACCCGGCTTACAAGACTCAATCCCGGAGGGCAAAGTTCTAAGGCTTCGTAAAGCTATATATGGACTCAAACAATCTCCTAGAGCATGGTACCATCACTACACTTAAAGCTAATGGTTTTCGGAAGTCCGAGGCGGATCATACACTCTTCACACTTCAAAATGATAAAGGCATTGTCGTGGTTCTTGTTTATGTTGATGATATTATCATCACGGGAAGCAACAAAGAAGGTATCACTCATCTTAAGTCCTCTCTCCATTCCTCTTTTGACATAAAAGATTTGGGTGCTCTTAAGTATTTTCTAGGTATTGAAGTGTATAGATCCGAGGAGGGGTTATTCCTCTCACAAAGGAAATATACACTTGATCTTCTTAAACTCACGGGCAAGCTTGCTAGTAAACCGGCCAAAACACCATTAGAAGCTGGTTACAAAGTCCCTCGAGAGGGGGAGAAAGATAATACTCTATACAAAGACCCGGGTCAATATAGAAGATTAGTCGGAAAGCTTATCTACTTAACATACACGAGACCCGACATTTGTTTTGCCGTGAATCAAGTGAGTAACACATGAAGAGTCCAACCGTGTACCATTGGAGTATGGTAGAACACATCTTGAGATACTTAAAAGGAAGTCCCGGCCAAGGCATTTGGATGGGCAAGAATGGAAACACGGAAGTGGTCGGCTATTGTGATGCTGATTGGGCCGGAGATCGGAATGACCGCAAGTCTACGACGGGCTATTGTACATTCATTGGAGGCAACCTAGCAACGTGGAAAACCAAGAAACAAAAGGTGTGTTCAATGTCAAGTGCCGAGGCCGAGTATAGGGCGATGAGAAAACTTACGGAAGAACTTACTTGGTTAAAGGCACTTCTCAAAGATCTAGGGGTAGAAAGCTCAAGGCCAATGATCATGCATTGTGATAATCAAGCGGCCATACACATTGCTACCAACTCCGTCTTCCATGAAAGAACAAAGTGCATAGAGCTCGATTGTCATAAGGTCCGAGAGAAGATCGAAGAAGGAGTCACTATTCCGTGCTTCACAAGGAGTGAAGATCAACTCGCGGACATATTCACCAAAGCCGCAAGCCTACAAGTGTGTGATCACATTCACCACAAACTAGGACTTGTGGATCTCACAAGACCTTGATTGGTAATTCCCTAACTCATGGTAACATACTCTTTTTCCCTTAGTGAAGTTTTTCCCAAGAGGTTTTCTTCATTGAGGTTTTTAATGAGGTGCTAATCATGAGTTGCTCAATCTTAGAGGTGATGTTATCCCACTCTAAGATTGAGGGGGAGTATTAATCAAGAGGGATTTAATTAAACCTACTCTAATGTGTTTAGAGATGGTTAATTAAATCAAATAATGATCTCGGGTTTATTTGAAGATAATGAGAAGCATGGGTTGTGTCAAGAGTCACATGTGAGGATTAGCAACCAAAGGAGAAAGAGCCGTTTGGACTCTCATAAGTCAAATGACTATATTGGGCAATGTTTGGGATATGTAATCACAAGTTGCTATCTTAGACCTGCTGTAGCTTCTTCTCTTTCTCTCACTTGTGTATCTCGTTAACCTAATAGTCTCTCCTATATATTCATGTAACCGAGTCTATCAATAATAACAAGAACATGAGCTTCTCTTCATACAAACTCTGTTATTCTCAAAACACAAACATGACTCTTTACTAATCTCTCTTTCTAATCTTCTTCACACTTATTCCGCATAAATACTCTCTAATCTCTATCAAAATATCACAAGGAGAGCCTTCTTATCCTACCAAAAAAAAAAAGGAGAGCCTTCTTAGATGCCTTCTAGCACCAAAGAACACGTTCTTAAGTGGACTTCAAGTTTGGGGGTGAATAAGGCCCATTTGGCCTCATTGTTTATTAGAGAGTCCACCAGACAGACACTTGCTGTTCGGCCCATATCTGGAGATTTATAGTTGATCTCTGGAAGCTCTTTGGTTCTCCGGAAATTAGACTCAGAGAGCTTCAATTTGGTATGTGGCTCGTCTCCTGGATCATCCGGAGTGGTTGGTGGTACTTCGTTCAAAACGGCCTTTAGCTGGGAGCTCTCGGATGAAGTTAGGCGAATGGCTTCAAACTGATCTAGAGGGATCAGTCCTTCACGTTCCAGCTGTTCCACGAAGATGTTGAACTTCTTCTCTAGGCCTTTGCTCCTGGTCCTAGTCATTGGGCCGCTTGGTACATAGGGAGCTTGAATAATATGACTTGGTGGTTCGATGTCCTCATCAGTTCTATAGGCCAAAAGAGCATCGTCAAGCTTTGTTTCCCAATCACTCCATGACTTGTTGGTTGTCTTTTGCAAGATGGACTAGATTTCTTGGTTAGAGATTTCAACTTGTCCGCTCGTTAGTGGATGATATGGAGATGCTACTATGTGTACTACTCCATTATTCTTGAAAAGAGCTTTGCTAGTTGCGTTGATAAAGTGACGTTCTCGGTTACTTATCACTACTCTTGGAACTCCAAATCTTGGAAATATGATGTTTTTGAACATCTTGACTACCATACTCAAATCGTTGGTGGCGCTTGGCGACAACAAGGATGTACTCGTAATTCCAGACTTAGGGAATGGTCCCATAAAATATATGCCCCATACGTCAAAGACTTCGACTTCGAGTATGAAATTCTGCGACATCTCATTTTTTTTGCTTATGTTTCCCATCCTTTGGCAGACATCACATCTTGATATGAAGGTGTGAGCGTCTTTATACATGGTTGGCCACAAAAAACCTGCATGCAAAACTTTAGAAACGGTTTTAAAAGTGGCGAAGTGACTTGCGTAGAGTTTCTGATGCTCCCAGTCTCACAACAGAGTCTCCTTATCTTCCTTAGAGATCAGGTCAGCAGATTCATCAATCTTCTGACGAACAAACTTATCGAACTGATCGGTCATGGGTTTGTACCGATTGGTTATCAGATATGGTTCGTTCGGATCGGTTGCACTTGCAAGTCTCGACCGATCATTAGAAGGTCCAGCAACACGTTTTGGCGGAAAATCCGACTCCACAGCACTAATGTTATGCTCTGGTCTATTTGAATTTCCTGGAAGGGTCCCTGGAGGTGCTCTAGTCCATGAAGCAACTTGAACAATATAATGTTCTCTAGAACCTTCATATGAGTACTCAATGTGTCAACTCTCCCGTTCAAGTGTGAGTATATTCCATACATCTTGTTGTTGATAGCTTCAAAACTGGTTCTTTGGCTATCCATCAATTGCTTCATTATCACCTCTAGCTTATTCTCATTCGGAGTAAATTGAACCGGTGGTGGTTGATATGCAGCTTGCTGGTTATTGAATTTGTTACTTTAATACGAGAGGTTAGGGTGGTTTCTCCTACAGGGGTTGTAACCGCGATTTAAGCCAACAAAGTACATTTTGCCTTGCTCTTCATTCCAAGCTTCTTCCTCCTCTGTTATTTTCTCCATTCGGCCTACTTGAAGATTTTAGCCGAAAGTCAACTTTTCTTCTTAGATCATGAAGCTCATTTTCTTCACGCTATTGACAACTTCTCTCCTAGATCAGTCATAGTCGGGACAGTTGTTATTGTCGCTTACAACATGATTGTTGATTAGCGTGGTAGCCTTACTCACGGTGTTGGTATCAAAGTTTTCTTGACTTACAATGTCAAGAACTTACTGGTACTTCTCGCGAATGCCTTGATAGAAGATATGCGTAAGCGCGTTGTGGCTGAAACCATGGTACGGGCATTCTTTCTAATATCCTCTAAACAGATTCCATGTCACATAGAAGGATTTTTGCCCACCTTGCACAAAAGTGGAGATTTTTTTTTCTCATGGTGATGATCTTTGATTTAGGGAAGAAATCATTGAGAAACTGCCTTCTGCATTCAACCCAGGTGGTGATTAAACCGACGTGTACAAGCCTTAACCAGTTTATTGCTTTGTCTCCCAAAGAGAACTTAAATAATGTAAGCTTCAGGTAGTCCTCAGAAACTTCATTAGCCTCAGAAACTTGATGGAATGACTGGCAGGTTACCGATCGGTGGTTGATGTTGACCGATCGGCGGAATGGGAAGTTGTGCACCGATCGCTGATGGTGGTGTACCGATCGGCATATGGTTGATCCAGGTTTTCTCCTTCTGCAGCAAGAGCTCATTGAAAGTCAGCCATCTAGTTGTTTTGCGCTTTTTTCTGCTTCTCCTTGATTTGTTGCCATCTCTCTCGTAACTAGCTAGCTCAGGGTTTGCAGGGTTTAGCAAATCGGAATTTTCTTTTCGCTTTGTTTGCATTCACCTGAAAGAAGAGAAGATTTTTAATTAGTTAATAATATATAAAATAATAAAGATCAAAGACTAAATTCAAATCTAAATTAATCTAGTGGCGCTTGCTAATTGGTCCCAAGCAGAGGTGCCAAAAACTTGTTACGAGTAAATTTTTCCTATAAAAATTTTACCCATAATAATAACCGCAAGTGCACATGCAAACATAGTAATACTTAGGGTTTGACTGGTTTAAACGCAACGGTTGCGGTTGCGGCTGTGGGAGTTTGCAGAAGCGGGCGGTTGCAGTTTCAAGCCTTATTTAGTGTTTTGACCAACTGGTTTAGCGGTTGAAAATGGGTACGTTTGCGGGAGATTTACGACTGGTTGATCAGCGGGTACGATAGCGGTTAAACCAAAATTTACCAAAATTAATTTATTATATGATTATAAAAAAGTATAAAACACCAAAAACTATAATTATAAAAAAGTATAAATTTTTTAAGATAATTAATGATTGAAAACCATAAATAATTCTTAAAATAAATTTTATATTGAAAACAAAAATAACTATAATATTGGAAAGTTAAAGTTAGATAAAAAAAAATTTTAGAATTAACGTGAATATATATAAGACTTGATCATATATATTTTAATTTGTTTATTTTCCTTTTTCAGTTTCTTTCTTTTTTAAAACCAATCGCAACCGCCCGCAACCAAAAACGCTTGCGGGAAGGAGCTTTTGAAATCTAGCAATTTCGAGTAGTTCAAAGCGGTATGGAGCGGTTTCTATGATTGATACCAACAGCTAACAACCGCAACCGACCGCTAACAACCGCTAGGCGGGTGCTAGCGGAAGAACCAATCAAACTCTTAGAGATCATATCCACAGAGACAAAAGAACCACACAAAAGATTTGCAAAGAATTTAAACTTAGCTAGGACAACAGAGAATTACAAGAACTTAGAGTGTTTTTGCAGAAGTCAAATAAATAATTAAAATAAATAAATAATAAAATACTATAATATATATAATAATATAAAAAATAGAGTTTCAGAGAATTCAACAGAGAATATATGAAAGACATATAAGTTCGATTATGATTCTAAACTATTTTTGAAATCAAACTTCTAATTTAAATTACCTTAGGGGTGTATTAGTGATAACTCCTATGAAGGGAATACATGGCTTCCTAAACCTTGGTTAAGCTTGGTTCCAAGTAATCCAATCACGCATTAAGAATAGAATCCAATAAATTCACAAAACCCTATGATCTACAACTTTTGGTTAGGTTAGTCAAAGATGGTTTGCCTATCTAATAGTAGATCTATCAAATTCAACACCATGGTTAGGCTTGAGGAATTAGATCATGGACAACAGGTGAATTGGCCTAATTCATCTAAGGCTTTAAGAACAACTAAAGATAGAGGACAATTAAAGATCATAACAGAGAAATTCACTTAGGTCTAACATGCAATCGATCTCTTTGGGGATTCCAATCGATCGATAAAAAAGCAAGTCGATCGGTACCGATCAGTGAGGTGCTATACCGATCGGTAAAATTCCATGATAAGACTACTCACACACGACCAAGATATGTGTGATCATTGTAGAAGAGAGATCACGAGTTCTAAAGGAGATCTACCAAAGAAATCTAAATTCTAAAGCATAAACAATAAAGAAAAGATTTTAGGAAGAGAAGAACACTTTAGAACTATAAAATTGTAAAAGTAAAGCATATCTCTGCAGCTACATAATACAAGAGTATATATAGAAATTGGGACGCAACCCTAGAAGAGAGAAAGAGGCGGTTTAAATAAAAGCCCACTGATCGGTGGACATGTTCAATCGATCGGTGGCCCACGTGTTTCTCCACTGGTTGGTGCAAAACTCCATCAAACATGCCTCCTAATGGATCTTCTTTTCTTTTGATGATTTTCGGCTCATTTAGTCTTCAATATGCTTACTTTTGTTTTGAATGTCCAAATTCCTAAAAACAATTATTTTTATCGAGAACGACTTGTTCCCGAATAAAAGACTCGATAAACATATAAAATAAACCTATAAAATATCTTAAAAATATCACTTAACAATTAGTTTCACAGTTGGGTCTTCGAATTATCTTAATCGAAGGTGTTTGGTGGCGGTCGTCTTTGTAGTTTGGTGTTGAGTGGTAGTTTCCTGTTAAATTATTTCACCTCTTCCGGTGATGTCTCCCCCATCTTTTTGCTAGAACTGGCTGATGCATGTATTATTTCGCCTCAAAATTTTCCCTTAGAAACTACACGGAATACTGCAAGTGCACAATTAATCGGATGTAGTATTTAAGGATCAATCCCACTGAGACTTATAAGTACTACGAATTCAATGGAGAGGGATATGTCTAAGACAAATCAAAAGAGGGTGTTTGGTTGTGGGGTTTGTCACGAAACTAAACAAAAAATAAAAGCTAAATATTCTTTTGTGTGACAACCCGACTCATTCTTTTTTTTTTTGAAAAACATCAGAATTAAATAATTCCACAAATACTTAACTAAATCCACCAATAAACCAAACAATAACCAACCAACAACTCCAATTATCAAGATTAAATAATCTAATATAACTAGAAATAATCAGCAATCCTAACAGTTTTGAACAAGGTTCCAATAATATAACATAAAAGATACAACCACAACGAGTTCTTAGATCATCCTGCCTTCCTTGCAATGATTTTACGTCACATCTTATCTTTACCTGCACAATAATTAAAGAGATGCGTAAGTATTATCACAAATATCTAGTGGAAGGGATCATCCCATCAACAAGCTATACACACAAGAAAGATAGAAAAATCAAGACACAAAGCAATAACCAATCAACAAATCAAACCAGGCAATTTCAGGAAGCTGACTAGCCGGACCTAGTATCGACCGACACTCACTTGGTGTCGATCGTCACCTCGACACACAAGCGGTGTCGACTGACACCCACCTGCTGTGGATCAACACAGACGCCGCAACAACCCTTCTATCTTTGATTTGTTTTGTTTTCTTGTTGTGTTTGCATTTTTAAATTATCGATCATCAATCCTTCACAAAAGAGAACGATCGCCAGTTTGTGAAGCCATATATCCATCTTTATCTTCTACAAACCATCACCGCCAAGTCTTGTTAACCGAATACCCGAACGCATATGCCTGCAACATGGGCTGCTACTTCTCCCCCACTTAATTACAATATACTTTAAAGTGTTTGGCCAACAAGAAATTCGTACCAGGAACCTTATAACTTTGGGTTGAAGAGTTGACCTTACTCCTCATGTTCTACGGTGTATTGTTTCCGTCAGCAGCAATAGACAATCATATGTCTTACCATCTCATACGCTCCACACTCATAGTCATAGCTTAGATATACATACAATTAGGTAATCTAACAACCTAGCATCACACGTCATCTTGAATCGCTACTCTACAATATTCTACAAGCATCACACCACATCGCTCAGTCATCTCAACCACAAACAACTGCTCTATTCGCGTCTTTCTTCTTACCTCAGCCTCGTCAGTCGTTAACGAGCTATGATATCGATATGGCTACTTTATCCATGCCCATACATCGAAGACCGAACAAACAATATTTCTGCACCTTCTTACTTCTACCTACCTAGCAACAATTAACAATTGACCCGGGTTCAAGCATCCCAGATGACATATTTACTCTTTTTTTTTCTATTTCAACTTAAATGCATGTTTCTTTGTCTTATATACTTTAAAAATTAAAAAATAACAGCGGTTTATATACTCTTTTTTCATTTGCTTATGAAAATATTTGTTTTAAAAAAATATTGACCCGGGTAAAATTTATTTCTGGGTCCGCCACTACACCGAACAAGCAATATTTCTGCACCTTCTTACTTCTAGCTACCTAACAACAATTAACCTAATCTACAACTACTTAAAGAAAAAAAAAAAGAAAAACAAGAGGCTTATAGACATTCAACGAGTCCACGGATCAACATTCTTCCTTCTAGCCTAATGAACTGACTAGCTGCGGAGGTACAGATGTTAAGATTATAAATACGTTATGCAATGGCCCAGCATTATATTAGAAAATAGTTTTTTTTTAAGTTAAATATCTTTTTCTTTTTCTTTTTTAAACCTCAAGTTAACTATCTTTAAGTTGGTAATTTTCTATTATTTTATTAATAAATTTGTAATAAATATCATTATTATTCAAAAAAATTAATTTAATTTAATTTTAATAACATACTTTAATTTATACAACAAAAAAAGTTACCAGTCGGAAACTCAAACTCACCATATAAATATATAGTTCTCACCGTAAACTCATACCCATACAATAAATATGAAATCCCGTATTTTCGCTTATTCTAGCAATTTCTCATGACATTTGATCAGCATTATCTTGTGGAAACTTCTTTCTGGTGTGATTAAGAATTATTGATAGCAATTTGAGCACAATAACTGTGTTAATTGAAAAAATGGAATCAGTAGAACATAGTTACACTAAAGCTCCATAATTAGATCTTGTATTCAGAAACATATTCATATGAGAACAAGAGAAACAGTAAACTAATCTGATGTAGACAATAAATGAAAACTCATAAGTATAGCTGAGGATGATGTTTGCTTGATCACAACAAGATAAAAGCATAAAGATAAATAGCAAAATCCCTTCCTCTATTCATATACTAATTGCGTCTATAGATTTCTTCAGCGGATGACATGAAGATTGATTGTGTAAACAAAAGTTCCTCTTGCATATGCACATCCATCTTTTGATACACACCTTCCATTTTGCTGTTCTGGCTCTTAGTTTCCCGAGTCAACATCGTCGCCAAACCTCAAGCAATAGTCTTTCATGCACCAGTTGTGCATAATACATAAACTCTTACATTATTTCACCATCTCATTAGTTGAGTATACTTACTTATAAAATCCCGCGACTACAATGATGCGTTGCTTATAAAAAAAAAACCTATTTGCTAGTTATTTTTGGTAGCTAGAGTACTGATATATCTAAAGACATGACTAATCTACTCAACGCATAATAAGAAATTAATTATGCAAACGAGAGATATCAGCACTTTATAAATTATGCCTTCCAAAGAAACCTCTTCTACTTGGTGCTATATCTATCCTCACCGAGAAGTAGGCTTATCCAATCACCATCAAAGGATATGCGTCCCTCATTTGAAGAAGTTGAACCTAAATCTGTTACACAATTAAAGGTTTGTCATGCAGATGGAGAAGAGGAGACTTGTTGAATTGAATACACAAACAATGAAGTGCAAGTAATGCATCAAGAGTAACAAAAAAGTTTACCTGTTCTGTTTTCATTGGCTGGTGTAAACTCGGTGTGACCAAGTAGAGAGGACTGAAAAAGTGAAGACTCTGAGTCGGTATCGGTTGCCGGTTTTTCACCTGATGATCCATATACAACTGATTCCAACAATCCATCATAGAGTGATGATGGACAATCTGATGGTGTATGATCTGTCAGAGGAGATTGGACCAAAGTGTTATCTGACTCATGATGTTCCGGCATTTGGTCAGATTGTTCTGCTCCCCAACCGCCAGGCTCTTCAAGATATTGGAAAGAAGGGAGCTCCAACTTCTCCACCCCTTGAATAAGAGGTTCAGGAGAAGAAGAATAAGTAGCATTGCCAAACAAATGACTATCCGGTAACTGTTCTGAAATGTTCTCAACAAAAGGATAGTTCCAAAGCGGAGGGCTTTGCTCGTTCATTCCATATCCACCCGGAAATGCGGTTTCTGGTTCTCTAGAACGTTTGCCGGTAGACATGTAAGGAGGTGTTGTTATCAAGTTATACATATTCGGCTGAAAGAAATACGGTCTTTGTCTCACAAAGACGCCAGTGGGAGGAACATTGCGAAGCATCGACTGGTAGTATGAAGAACATTGATTAAGCGGTAAATGCTGGAAATCCAATTCAGGGATCTCAACACAATCTGCCTCCAAAGAGTCTTGACTATGATGACCATCCAAAGAATCAGTGTTTAGACCAGATTGTGTCGCTGCATTCATCGCTTGCTCTCGAACTTCATCGGGGTAAACCGGTAAACCAAGTCGTTGTAATCTCTTAAGTCTTGTATTCCAAAAGTTCTTGATCTCATTATCTGTTCGTCCCGGCAGCTGAAAGAAACAAAAAAAGATTAGAACACGAAAAAAATCAAGATTAGGGTTAAAGAAGGAAACGTGAGTTATACTTCTGCAGCCATTCGTGCCCATTTGTTTCCTAACAAAGCATGAAGTTCGATAACACGTTTCTCTTCTTTCTCTGTAAAAGCGCCTTTTTTCAAATCCGGTCTCAGATGATTCACCCAACGAAGGCGACAACTTTTACCACAACGAGAAAGGCCTGAATGTTTTTGAACAGCGTTCCAGTTTCCATCACCATGTTTATCAACATAAGCTATCAAAAGGTTGTCCTCTGCTTGTGTCCAAGGACCTTTAGTAAAAGATTTATCTATTGAAGTTTCATCGTCTGATCCTGAATCGTGGCGAACTTTCCCCATCTTGTGTTTGCTTCATCTGTAATTAAATAAGATGATGATTATATGTATATATAAGAGTTTCTCTCTGGCTAACAAATTAACCTATATAATTTCGGAATTAAAAAAAAATATAGAAGATAAACTCCTTTCGTGCAACAGTTCATTAATTCATATAGAATATAACTTATTAAATACTCGTAGAAACTGAGGTTTCTTATTCTAACATGGAATCAATAATCCCTAGTGATTGCAAGAAAATGGAGAAATTAAATCGTACTCAATGATAAAAAGAAAAAAAAAAAAAAAAAAAAGAATCGGATTTGAGAAGTTTAAAGGAAGAACAAACTATTTTTACATTAACAAGAGAGAAAAAAAAAGTAACTTAAAAAGAAAATACAAGATTTTTCCAAGAAGATCAGCAAAAATCATATTGAGAGAATGATAAACACTATAATCAAAAAGAGATTTAGGAGGAGATTTAAACACATATTTGTGATTAATCTTTCTGTATCTCTTTTTTAGCAGTTAAATTTTCTCTAAAAAAAGTGTATATTTTAGCGTTTTACAGTCACTAGAGTTTTCTTGGCATTCAAAGAAATTATTAGTTAAAAACTCTCTCATGTGGCTTTATTTATTATTATTTTTACGTTTTAGCTATTTGAGCATGTTTAATTAATAAGGAAATAAATAAAACTTGCTAAACTGCAAGCTATAAGTCCAAAACAAATCCTAACAAAATTATCATAATCTTTTTAATTGAAAGCAATCTATATTATTTTATAGTTGGTTCATGGAAAAAGTGGAGAAACCATTTTACTCTAAGGATGAATTTACTTTCAAGATGACATATAAGTTTTTTTTTTTTTTTCAATGTTAAATTTAATGATCAACAAGAAAAGGATTTTAAAAAAAAAAAGTATTGAACCTGACGTAAACCAACGTTGGAGAAGGTTTGCAAGTCGCGGGCAGTCGTGGTATCTATCAATCGAACAAGTTGACATATGAGTTTTTCTGAGAGTTAGAAACATAAAGTATATAAACTTTTCTCCTCTACGCTAAACATTAAAAAATATTAGTTTTGACTGACCATATAAACATATCGAGCAGTTTCATTTTGCAAGAATTATACAAGATAGATTATCCTTAATATGTTAGTCCAAATTAATTTAGTTAATTGTTCAATTTATCTTTATAGATTCCTTACATGCTCTATCAATGTTTAATAACTATTAAGAGAGTAAGAACTTACATAGGAAATGATTATAGACGTCTTCGAACATCAATTAATTCACCTAAAATTAACCATTGATTTAAAAAAAAATGTTTAGTAAAAATGATTTGAAAGGTTTAGACGAAAGAAATCCGAATCTTGTAATAGTTTTGCCAAAACCGGTTTAAAACTGATTGTACCTGCCCAAATTGTAGTTGGTTTAGAAATGGCACGTAAACAATATAAAACCCAATTTTCACTAGCTTGCTAGCCTCAGTCAAACCAGTCCAAAACCCAATCTCAAAACCTCAAGAACCGGTTTACAAAAATCCAGATTTTTAACTATGAAACGTTAGGATCCGAAAATTTACCGAGCCAATTCCGAGCGATCAACGGCGTTGTATTTGTATGATCGAGAGGATTCTCAAGTTATAGATCAACCCATAAATCTCCCTAAAAATAAAAACAAACCATTAAAAACGTTAAAGCTCACTTTCATGGAGAACAAAAAAAAAAAAAAAAAAAAAAAGATGAAGCTTACCTAATCAGTGATATAGAGCTAATAATAACAGAGGAGAACGTCAAAGCCTAAACAAGTGAAAATTCCGATAATGAGTTGCCTAAAAAGTTACAAAAATTCTGAAGAGGAGCAAAAAAAATAAAAAAGGTTTATAAAAATTCACCAAAAGTCTCAAAATTTGATAGAGAAACTGAGTATTATTGGGGCTATATATATTAGGGTTGAAAATATCGAAAAAATGTGCTGATCAAAAACGATCCCTACAATATCGGAAGAGATGAACTCGACCTTCTCAGGTTTCTCTCGGTTTTACACTTTAGTCCCTAGATTTTGAATTTATTTACAAATTCTCTACTAACTTCTAAATTGATCAATTTAACCATGGCAATAGATCAATGAACATTTTTTTCTTCATTACCAAAGAAACGATATTTACCAGGTCCTTAAAATAACTGAAGACCATTTGTATTGTTTTATCAAGAGACCAACTCAATTTGGGTTTTGAGAATACAATCGCCAAGAGAATAACAATGCCGATTTCCGAAAACTAAAACGGATCCTTCTAACTACTAATAAGTAAGCATATTGCAGGACCTAACTCCACTCATTTCCTTGCTTTGAATATTGTTTTCTTGTAGTACTTAAGTTCCTTTATGCTTTCTCTTATATCATCCATGGCTCTGTGGTTGTTTTTCTTTGCAGGAGCTCTCCTTTTCTCTGTATTCACCCCCACAAACATATCCTAATTAGCTTATTATGTATTTTTCTCATTAATGTCATGCACTTTTAGAGTATTTTTCGTTACCTATGGGGAACCATCGGGAGCATAGAGCCTTGACGCTACTGACGTCGACAAGTATATGAGGGAAAAGGGCAGCTAATTCTGGCATGTACTTCTGTAAAAATACACAGATTGGTTATGATCAAGATGCAACTGTTTAGCTTTATATACAGAGAGTGATAATACCTTTAAGAAAAGGAAATCAACATAGACTGAGTTTCCAGCTAGAAGTGGATTTTCAGAACCAACATGCTTCCTTACGAATTCAATGACCTGCAGAGTAACACACAATATAACCCCAAATTTACAAAAGATCAAATGTTCACATGTATCTTTACCTTTTGCTCAGCTTCCCTTTCACTTATCGTACTAAGGCGCACTTTCTTTGTCAACCCTAAAGATATTGTCGAGATGTCATATAGATCAAATCCATGGGGAAACAACGAAATTCTAGTAAAACAAATATCAGGAGAAAAACTTACCACTATCTCCATGATGAGTTTGACACCATTCACCCATTTTATCCAAACAGTCTTTCGTTTGATGTACAACCAAATCTGGACCCTGACAACAGAGAAACTAACTCAATAACAAATCCGAATAAGGCAGGTATGGTGATGGAGCAAATGTTTCATCTAAAAGAGGGTGAAGAGTCCCCTGAAAACAGTATTATATCCACAATTAAATACTTAGTTCGACATTCATACAAGAACTTTCTGATCTCTTTTTGCCATCTGATCTCTCATAGTCACAACAATATTCCATTGATCAAAATTTACCTTTCTCTTAGCAAGTTTCTAGACATTATATCTTATTGACTATGAAACTACCATTTGACTGAAAAAGAATTTCAACATTTGAGTACAGTAAACAAGGTTAAAAATAGAATATTGTAGAAGGTAAGCAGGAGAAGAATTCACCTCCACTGATTTGGTTAAATTTCCATCAGTAATTATACAAGCAATCTCCAATATCCTGTCAACTTCAACATTTAGACCTACACAATATAGTAAGAATAAGAAAATGGATGATCTAAAAAAAACTTTAAGGACCGAGATCCTTTTACTGTGTTCCACAGTTTAGTACATGTGTAAAGTAATAAAACCAATCAGGATTACCTTCAAAGGAACAAATATCATATCATTGTTATGACACAAATCAAATCAGATCCTTTTGCAACTAAAGCATAAAGTTGGCTCATTGAGAACACTAAACTAATCTACCAAAAATCCAATCTAAAAGTTTGTAATTAGCAGTGATTTTTATAGGTCATGATGAACATACCAGTCATTTCCAAGTCAATCCAAACAAGTGGTTGCTTGTAATCTCCATCCTCAAGTGACCCATTTACTCTTTCTTCTTGTTTCCCTATAAATTTCACAAGAATCGATCTCAAGATAACAAATCTTGTAGCCATAAGCAAAAAGACCTAAACTTTAAAGGTCAATACTTTAATTGACTCTTTAACTCTCTAAATCGATGATTAGTTTAGTCAATGCTATTAAATATATCAAAAATCTAAACTTGTTTTGTGTATAATCAAATCGGAAGAGGGAAACAGGAGATACCAGTGGAAGAAGAAGAAGAAGCCATTGGAGCATCTTCATCGGCGAAAGCTAGCAGAGAGAAAGCGTTGGAGAGTTTGTTCATTCTTTTTTCTTGTCGATACAACTAATCGGAGGAAGGTAACCTAGAAGAGAAAAAAATCGGTCTGTGACCCAAAAACAAAAAAGAAAAACAACCTAAAATAAAAAATAAAAATACAAGATGAACCTTGGAAAAGACTGCAAAACAAACCTCAAATATTAAAAAATAAAAAAAAAAAACCTCAAAACATAAACTTGTTATAAATAATTACTTTATTTATTATTTATGGTGTATATAAATATAAATAATGAAGAAAGAATTTATACTCGTACAAAGATTGATATATTGAAAATAAAGAAATGAGAGAAGGAGAGAGATTTCTTATAACTTCTTATTATTGAAATATGAATTGTGATTTTACAACGAACGATTTCGTTCGTTTATATAAACGTAAAAAAGTAAATTACTATGCGTGCATAGTGACAGTGGGCTCCACACAAATTATATTTTACTCGTAATAATTTTTACGTGTAGTGTCTATTGTTGACGCTTGATATTATTGACTTATGTTTTTGTGACTTTTGTAACACTCCCTCTTCGAGACCAGTGTCACTATGTCTCTTGCGTAATATCTTCTGTTGCCTCGTTAAAAACCTTTCTAGGAAAACCCGGTGGGAAAAACTATAGTAGGTAAAAAGAGTGCAACCGTGCAAGCTCCCCCTCGAATGATCAGGATCATAACTTATAAATCTTATTGACGACGCAGTCCAATGCTATGAACATGTTTCCTGAACATAGAGGTGGGTAATGATTTTGTGAAAAGATCCGCAGAATTCTCGGATGATCGGACATATCTTACTTCAATGTCTTCATTCTTCACAATCTCTTGGGTGTATGAAAAGAACTTCGGAGGGATATGTTTGGTTCTATCGCTTTTGATATATCCTTCCTTTGTCTGAGCAACACATGCAGCATTGTCTTCATATAAGATAGTTGGCTCCGTATTCAGACAAATTCCACTACTTGTTTGAATGTGTCAACTTATTGATCGTAATCATACGCATTCTCTATTCGCTTCATGGAGTGCGATGATTTCAGCATGATTTGAAGAAGTATCTACAAGCGTCTGCTTCTGAGAACGCCATGATATAGCAGTACCTCCAATTGTGAATATGTATCTTGTTTGTGATCGAGCTTTGTGTGGATCTGATAAATATCCTGCATCTGCAAAACCAATCATTTGACCATTTATATTTTTAAGATAAAATAAGCCTAAATCAATAGTCCCTTGAAAATAACGAAAGACATGTTTATGCCATTCCAATGTCTTCGTGTAAAGGATGAACTAAATCTAGCCAAAAGATTGACCGAAAATGATATATCAAATCGAGTACAATTTGCAAGATACATAAGGGCTCCAATTGCACTTAGATACGGTACTTCAGGACCAAGTATCTCTTCATTCTCTTCAGGTGGTCTGAATGGATCACTCTTAACATTAAGTGATCTAACGACCATTGGAGTACTGAGAGGAGTTGCCTTATCCATATTAAAACGTTTTAACACTCTTTTGGTGTATGTGGATTGATGTACAAATATACCCATTTGAGTATGTTCAAATTGTAGGCCAAGACAAAATTTTGTCTGTCCGAGATCTTTCATCTCAAATTCCCCTTTTAAATAGTTTGTTGCTTTCTGTATTTCTGCTTGAGTCCTGATTATGTTTAGATCATCAACATATACCGCAATTATCACAAATCCGGAATGTGTTTTCTTTATGAAAACACATGGGCATATAGGATCATTCACATATCATTCTTTCGTTAAATGTTCACTGAGACGATTATACCACATTCGTCCAGATTGCTTTAACCCATATAATGATCTCTGCAACTTTATTGCACACAACTCTTTGGGTTTAGATTTTAATGCTTCTGGCATATTAAACCCATCGGGAATTTTCATATTGAATCGCTCCCGAAAAGGAATCTATTGATTCTCTCCCAATTGGTTGGACATCTGTGTCTAATGATCCATATAAATATGCTGTAACGATATCCATGAGACGCATCTCTAGATTTTCGCCAGCTGCTAGACTCATCAAAAATCTAAACGTTATAGGATCCATAACGGGGGAATAGGTTTCCTCATAATTAATCCCGAGTCTTTGGGAAAATCTTTGAGCTACGAGACGAGCCTTGTATCTCGTAATTTCATTTTCCTCATTTCGTTTTCTAACGAAAACCCATTTGTATCCAACCGGTCTCACATCTTCAGGTGTGAGTACAATAGGTCCGAATACATTTCGCTTATTGAGCGAATCAAGTTCGGCTTGTATTGCATCTTTCCATTTTATCCAGTCATGTCTCTTTTGATATTCATATACAGACTTTGGTTCTGGATCCTCGTTTTCCTCATCAATTTCCTTTGACTAAAGCTATGAGAAAACGTCATTAACATCATCCATTTTATTTCGATCCCAGATCTTTCCATTATGGATATAGTTGATAGAAATCTCATGATTGATTTCCTTCAGGCTCATGATGCTCATCATTGTCATTAGACTCATGATTCGTTTTTTTCCAAAATGCTTTATGCTATTTTGGGAATATCATGCTTTTCAACTTCCTTTCGTTTTCTAGGATTTTTATCCTTAGCACCAACTGGTCTACCACGTTTCAAACGTATTTTAGACTCACGTGTATCATCTGCTCCTCCACGTTCTTGTGGTATTTCAATTCGAGCAGGAACATTTGCAGCTGGTAGATATGATTTAGTTACCGTTTTGGTATCTGCAAAAGCATCGGGAAGTTGATTTGCTATACTTTGCAAATGCACTATTCGTCGAACTTCTATTTTTGACTGTTTTGTAGGAGGATCAAGGTGTAACAGGGATGATACACACCATTTAATTTCTTTTCCTACTTGATTATTTTCTCCCCCTAGAACCGGGAATACTTTCTCATCAAAGTGATAATCGGTAAATCGTGCCGTAAAGACATCACCAGTCTGCGGTTCAAGGTATCTTATAATTGATGGAGAATCACAGCCAATATATATTCTCAACCTTCTTTGTGGTCCCATTTTTGTACGTTGTGGTGGTGCTATAGGCACATACACCGCATAACCAAAAATTCTTAGATGAAATATATTTGGTTCTCGACCAAATGCTAATTGTAGTGGGGAGTATTTGTGGTATGTACTTGGTCTTATCCGAATGAGTTCTTCTCCATGCAAAATGACATGTCCCCATACAGAGGTTAGAAGTTTTGATCTCATTATCAATGGTCTTGCAATCAATTGCAGACGTTTAATTAATGATTCTTCCAAGCCATTTTTTGTATGAACATGAGCTACAGGATGTTCAACTTCAATTCCTATTACCATACAATAATCATTGAATGCTTGGGATGTGAATTCACCAGCATTTGTGGATGTCGGATTCACACACTCAAGTATTTTGTTAAGTGGGAAAGACTATTCTTGAGGGACAAAAATGAATACGTAAGAACTTGTAAATTGATACGAAAATTGCTATAGTATTTCTCTCTTGAGAGGAGGATCCCCTTTTACATGACCATTGGCCTCTATATTTATACATAGATAAACGACATTAAAATGAGCAATTAAGTACAATTATTTCTTCTTAAATGTGTTCGTTTTGATTCTTTGGCTTTAATGCTCAACGTTTGAATTTGAGTTGACTCTGATCTTCATGGGCCTCGCCTCTTTTGGCCCAAGTGTCCTTGAACCGACTTTCCCGTGTCTTCCACACCGAACTCGTGTCACAGTGCAGTCACTTCGGATTCTCGAAATGGTGACAACCACTTCGACCATCCCTTCAGCTCACGGGTCCAATGGGCTTCATCCTTTATGGGCCATTATCTTGATTACGTGGCAATCTTTGGTTGGTCTCGTACTTCTGGTGCGGGATCCGACACCAACAATTAGCCCCCCAAGTTCTTCGAAGTGCTATTCCAATTCGGAGGACTTTAAATGCTCAAGTGGCCAAAGATTGCGCTCGAAAATCTTTCTGATTTCCCGCCGAAAATCTCATCACTCCTTTAATTTCGGCACTAGCCATTTTTAACCGAGTGACATTTGTCATCATTATGACCGTATATTGATTAATTACTATTAAAACAGGAAAAACCTTCCCACTTCCCACACGACTTCCGAGGCGGTTTCATCATTAGCTTGAGGTAACTTCTTTTCACCATTACTCTCTTCTTTTACTTTTGTACTTTAATCAAAACCTCTCTCTTCGTTCCTTCACCAAAACCCTTCTTCGCCGGATCTTGAATTTCTCTTTCTTCCCAATGACTTCCGACTCCGATAGACCCGAGTCTCCGTCTTTCGACGAGAGGCGTTCTAGTAACGACGAGTGCACCTGCCCTGGTGATATTGCCGGTCCGCACTTTAGGTCCACTTGTACTCTTCAATCCCTCGAGCGATTGAGAGAGCTTTGCCGGATTCCGCCGGAAATTATGGCGGAAGCTCAAATAGCTTCCCCCACAGAATCTCCAGAGAACCATCGCGATGGTTACTTCTGTGTGTATGAGATTTATTTCAAGGGTTGCGGGCTGACCTTTCCTCTTCCCGAAGCCCTAATTTTATACCTAGCGGCTCTTGAAATCGCTCTTCCTCAATTAACCCCCAATCTTCTTCGTACTATTCTCGGCATTATAACAATCGCGGCGGAGGCCGGTTACGTTATCGGAGTCGCCGAACTAAATGAGCTTCTAAGCGTGAGAAGCTCATCGAAGAAAACGGGGTATTTCTCAGCATATCCTAACGCCAACAGGAACATCATTTCGCATCTTCCAAACAAGGATGAAAATTGGCATCATCCTTGGTTCTTAATTAAGAAAACTCCCGCTTCGATTGGAAATCTTGCAGATTTCCTCCCTTCGAAGTGGTCGGCGAAACCCGGTAGAGATTAGGTTGCCCGTATCTTTCCCGGTTGTTTCTTTATTTTTATTAACTAACACCGTTGTTTCATTTCGCAGCTTTCATCGCTTCCAATCTCCCATCTGAAGAGTTCATCGAATTCTTCAAAATAATTCTTGAAGGGGAAACCCTTTGGAATTCCTTCACTCTCGAACGATTCATAGAGGCTAACCACAGACTCAGGATGAGTCCGCCTGGTCATCTTCACCAAATTCCTCCCCCTCCCTCAACTCAGGGAATGTCATCTCGGGCCCTTGCGGCCAAACGTAAGTTGCTTTCCAAGCCGATGGCTGAGGCTTGCGAGGAGAAGAAAAAGTTTCTCACGACTTCCATAGACAAGAAGGACTATAGTAGGACCTTGCTGGTCGATGATGGCAGTACCGAGGGAGCCCGATCTGTCGCTTCCTTCAGATTAACTCCCCGTCGCGACCGTCGCGACTCACGTTCTCCTCGGAGGGATCGATCTCCTCGCCGTGATTCACCTCGTCCTTCCCGAGATGATTTTAGTAACGAGCCAATCAAGAACTTGGTTCGCCGAAAGAGAGACAAGTCCTCTCGCAGTGATCCTTCCCCGCAGAGGGAAAAGTCAAGGGCCCGGACTGACCGCTCACCTCGGTCATCCCCTCCTTCTGAACCAATGGGTCCTCCGCGACCGGTTGATATGTCCTCCTCTTCCCAGCCTGATAGTGGGAAGACCGCCCGGAGTGCGTCTCCGAAAAAGGGAGATTCTGAATCTCGAGATGCTCCCTCGAGGCTGAAGCCTGCTCTTGTACCTCAAGTCAAATCACTTTCAGGTTTGGTGATTTACACACACTTAAACTTTTGTCTTTATTAAAATTCCAATTTTTACAATTCTTCCTTCTTCACAGCTATGGAGAAAGAGGGCAGCGTCTTCCGATGCTTCAAGACCCGATCGGGTTCGATCTTGCCAGACTTTGACAAATGGCGCCCTGCGATTCGTGAACGTTATTTGCTTCACGCACATCACTCATCTCGGGTTAGTTTCGCTTTCTTTTAAGTATATATTTTTTATTGTATTGCCATTCTGCGAATCTGACTCGTCATCCCGGGTTCATGTATAACGCCAGGCTCAAAGCGAATTTAACGACATGGTCGAACATTACGAAGGGTTGGTCATTGGCCGGGAGAAGGAGATTGACATGTGGACAAAGAAACTCTCCGCCCTTGAGGCCGAACTCAGTTCTTCTGCCGGCTCCAAGCACGAGCTGGAGGACAAAGTCGACAATTTAACATCTGAGCTTGCGCAGGTAAAGGGGGAGCTGCAGGGTCAGTACGACCAGAACTTCAAGCTCCAGGAAGAGTTTTCTGGTATTCAAGGTAGGCTTCAAGAGTCCGAATCAAACGCTGATTCCCTGAACAATCAACTCATCGAGCTCAACGCAAAGTACAAGGCGATCGCCAAATTGCGTGATTCCGAGTTGGCGAGGTCGGCATCAAAAGCCAGAAAAGAGGTCAAGGGACGCGGGATGGAGTTGATCCAAGGGGCCATCCGATTCATGCAGACTGAGAAGGCTAGGTCGGACTTGGAGTCAGACATCAAGGAGCACGAAAGTAACCTGATTCTGCTGGATCAAATCCATGAAGCAGATTTCTCCGAAGAGCAAGAAAGGACCGAGCTGTCGACTAACCTTTCTGAAAAACGGAGTCGCTTGGCAGCTCTTCCCACTTCGGCCTTCAACCCGCTTGACTTCGAGGCATTCTTTACTGAATCACCTCCAATAAGTGAATCAGGTTTAGACTGGGCAGGTAACGCTTGGCTCCTAAGGCTTACCTTTTCTTACCTTGTACCTCTGATTGACTGGAATTATTATTTCCAGGTTCAAGTGAGACGGAGGGCATTGTCCCGCCCGTAGCTCCTGTGGTATCGGAGGTTACTCCGGAGGTTGGTTGTCCCGCGGAGGGTGGTCAGGGAGCTTCATCTGATCAAGCACCAGTCAAGGAGGTGAATGAAACTCTGGTTGCTGAACAGGAGCCCGAGGTGGAGATCGCTCCGTAGTGGCTGTGTCCACTTTAAATTGGGGATTGTCCCTTTTTATTTTAAGACTTAATCTCGAATTTATTTTTGCCTAAGGAGGCTTTATTTTCTTTTGAACAAGATATTTGCCTGAGGAGGCTTTTAAACCTTTCTAGGTTGTGACCCAAGGGGGTTTGGTTAAAATTATATGCGGGTTTGCAAAGTCCGCTTTTTAACCTTTTGTGGCCTTGTGGCAATGCTTTCGAGATTTTTAGGCTGATCAGACCTTTCTCTTTAGAATGCGAGAACTGAGCTCGGCTTAAAGCGAGTTCCCCACTTCGGGTTTAGTCAACTCGATAAATTTGTTGGGCTTGGGCCATAGAAACTTTTGTAGTTAATGCGGCGGTTGCGCTTTCCCTTCTTATAAGTAAGGAAAACGGCTCGTCTTTAATGCAAAAAGTGCTTTTTCACGATTTCCAAAAATGGTTTAAACCACTCGGACACATTACCATTATTGGGTTTATGGTTTCAAGAAAAACCCTAAATCATTATAAATAAAGGCTTACCTACTTCTAAGCTTTATTTAAACATGACTTTAGAATCTTACTTGAGAAATATTTTAAGAATGGAAAACGAAACAGTAGCCCCCGTTGATCCCGGCAGCCCACTCTTCTTGTCCGGCGACGGCTTTGAACCGGCCGGCGTTCTCTTCCCTCATGCCGTCTTTCACTTTCCTTCAAAGGAGAAAAAAGAGGCTTGCGACTTCATTGACAGGGTAAGTATTTGAAGTTTTTTGATTAAAAACTCTTTGTTTCATCTTATTCATTCATCTTTATGCTAGGTTGCCGACAAGCACCGTCGCTTGTGTGAAGAGAGGCAACGGCTGGGCCTCAAAAGGCAGACACTCGAGGCTCGTATTTCTCGGGTGGAGAGGAAGATCAGGGCTTTGGAAAGTGATCCCTTTCAGTGCGAATGGCGGAATTTCGACTCCGTTGCTGAGATCCCGAGGATGCTTCGGATGTACCTCCGTGCTAAGGGGGTTCCGGGTCCCGTGAACGCCCCCGTCTTCGCCGTTCCATCCGACGATGAAGAGGAAGAGGACTTGGAGGAGGAGGCCAGCGACTGCCGGAAACGCCTTCGGGATCGTTCCGAAGTGGATGCCAAAAACAAGGCGTCCACTTCGAGGACTAAACCGGCGATGAAGGAGCCTGTTCCTGAGCCTCTCCCATAAATGTTCTCCAATTTCTTCACTTCTTCTTTTTTTTTTTTAAAAACAAAAACTCGTAATGGGCTTCGGCCCTTTTTATTTATGGAAATATTTGCTACTTTCCTTCTTTTCCAAATATTCTTCGAGATGCGTCTTTTAATGCAGGATCCGTTCGAGGGCATAAATCGTTCCGCGAATCATTCCATTCCTTGGATAGAATCCGTAGCTTGCTAGGGATATGGGGTTCCTATAAATTATAGGTTCAATTCCCCTTTACTCCTCACCATTTTTTTTTATTTTAACAGGCATGGAGTTCAATCTACACTGTTCAGAATCTATGCCCGACTTCTCCAGAATCGGAATGATGAATGAAGATGTTCCAAATGAGCCAAACAGGCAGCCTCCCCCACTTCGCGGCCTCTCGAGATCTCAGATCCGAGCCCCATGTGCTTTGATCAGAGATCTCCCAATCAGAGACCAAGGAACAGCGACGGCGTTCATAGAGGCACTTGAACTTCAACACCGGAAGCTTACGTCGGAAAAGAGGAGGCTCCGGAAGAGGATTAACCGGATGCAACGCAGGCTTACTACGGTGTCAAGAAATCTTCACATCCTTGAATCTCACCCCGGAGAGTGGATTGAGCTTGGAATCTCTGACTTTGCTCGAATTCCGGACTGCATGATGTCAATCCTCGATCTTGCTGGTCAAGGAATTGAAGTGTTCTGCTCGTCAACGAGGATTTCGTAGTTCAAAGTGTACGATGAGGGACACTTCGCCTTTTTTTTTTTTTCTTGAATAAACGCTTTATGTCCAATCTCTTGTATGTTCGCATAGCCGAACCTTCTTCCTTTAATAAAGAAATAAAACAAAAATTTTATTAATAGCTGAACTCGTTTTCGAGCTGCCTACGTACCCATTTCGGGATCAAGCCAAATCGTAGTTCATGTACATAAACAATGCATGTAGCCTTTAAACATAAAACTTTTTTAGGTTGATCACATTCCAAGGTCGCTTGACTGGATTGTCTTCTAGGTCTTTTAACCTATAAACGCCGTTTCGAACCACCTCGGTAATAATGTAAGGTCCTTCCCAATTAATACCGAGTTTACCGGCACCTTCTTCTTTTCTGTTGTCAAAGACGCGCCTTAATACATAATCTCCCACGAAGAACGGCCTACTTTTAACCTTAGAATTGTAATACCGGGCTGCTGCCTGCTGGTAATTTCTGAATCCGAATTAGAGCTTGATCACGCCTTTCATTTATGGTATCCAGTGAATCATTAAGCATTGCTGAATTTTCTTCCTCATTTAACGGTGCTTCTTTTCGACGAAGTCCGGGCACATTGAGTTCAGCTGGTACTACCGCCTCCATGCCATAAACTAAAGAGAATGGAGTTTCTCCTGTAGGTCGCCTAGGGGTTGTACGATAAGCCCATAGGACGGGTTGGAGTTCTTCATACCATCCTCCCTTTAGATGACTTAAGCGTTTCTTGAGATTGCTTAATATTGTCTTGTTCGCGGCTTCAGCTTGTCCGTTCCCTTGCGGATATCGTGGAGTAGAATAACTAACTTTGATTCCCCAGTCCGCACAAAAGGCATCAAACTCGTGTGAAATGAATTGCGGTCCATTATCAGTGACTATTTCGTACGGAACTCCATGTCGACATATAATGTTTTTCCAAATAAAGGTCTGCACCGCCGAATCCTTGATACTGACATACGCCTCAGCTTCAATCCATTTTGAAAAGTAGTCCGTAAGGACTAAAAGGTACTGTACACCTCGAGTTGATTTGTGCAATGGTCCAATGATGTCCATTGACCACCTCATAAACGGGTATGGGGCGGAAACGGAGGAGAATAATTCCGACGGTTGATGGATCAATGGTGCATGGAGTTGGCAGCGCTTGCATCTTTGGGCGAACTTAACACAATCTGTGATCATAGTGGGCCAAAAATACCCCATTCTTTTAACTTTAAAAGCCATAGCTCTTCCTGATGAATGACTCCCACATAATCCTTCATGCACTTCGCTCATGACGATTTCGACTTCGGGCCCAAAAATGCATAATAGGTAAGGGTCACTGACACCTCGTCTATATAACGCATCCTTCGACAGACAAAATTTCGCGCTAACGACTTTCATTTTCCTGGCCTGCCATTTATTCTTTGGGAGCTCACCTGTCATGATATAGTGCTTTATTGGCTCCCTCCAGTCAGCCCCCCAGTCTTTAGCCGGAATTTGATCAACTTTGTGAAATATCCGCGGCTCTGGTTCGGGATGTTCGTTTGGCTCAAGAATATTCTCCTCGAGTAATGGCTCGGTTTCTAACATCGTTTCTGGAATCATTTCTTCAGCTAGGACAACGGGTTCCTTGTTAGATGTACTTGATCCCTTAGACTTTCTTCGTTTGTTGGGTGGCGGTTCGATCTCTGGTTCGCCACGGTCGCGTGCCGCTGCTCGAGACCTTGTAACGACGAGTGTTTCCTTGCTGTCTTGAATGCTTCGCTCCGAGATGCATTCTACTGGAATAACTCTCTTTAACTCAGGATCTGATGTTGACGCCAATGCGGCAAGTGCATCTGCAGTTGTATTCTCTCCCCGAGGTATACGGATTAATTCAAATTTCGAGAAATTTTTAGATAGATCCTTCACCACTTCGAGGTATGCTTCCATTCTTGAATCTTTAGCCTCATAGTCTCCATTAAATTGGTTAACTACTAATTGCGAATCGCAATAAGCCAATATTTCTTTAGCTCCAACTCCTTGTGCTAGTCGAAGTCCTGCAATAAGGGCTTCGTATTCTGCCTCGTTGTTGGAGGCATTGAATAACAATCGGAATGACTGTTCTAGAATTTCCGATGTTGGAGATTCCAACTTGATTCCCACTCCGGATCCTTGTTTTGTTGAAGACCCGTCTACGTGTAATTTCCAAGTTTGGTTCTCCGGTTGCTCTATCGTTCCAGGTATTGGTAGTTCGGTCAGGAAGTCTGCTAAGACCTGAGCCTTCATACTGATCCGGCTTTTGAACTCTATGTCGTACTCGCTTAATTCCACCGCCCATTTCGCCAAACGTCCGGACTGACTTGGACTATGAAGTATTGTTCGGAGTGGTTGGTTAGTTAATACTTCAACCGGATGGGACTGAAAATATGGACGCAACTTCCGAGCCGAAGTTACCACCGCGAGTGCGAGTTTTTCCATCATTGTGTACCTGGTTTCCGGATCCGTCATTGACTTGCTCACGTAGTAAATTGGTTTCTGCTCCCCACGGTCTTCCCGAACCAAGACTCCACTAACCGCGTGGTTTGAAACTGAAACGTACAAGTAGAGTTTTTCATCCACTTCTGGTTTGGACAGTATAGGTGGAGTGGTTAAGTATGCCTTAAGCTGCCCAAAAGCTTCTTCACACTTCTCATCCCAAAGGAATCCTTTGTTTCCTTTTAGAATTTGGTAGAAAGGCAACGACTTATCTGTTGACCTCGAGATAAAACGATTCAAGGCCGCAATCCGCCCAGTCAACCGTTGTACTTCTTTGAAGTTTTTCGGAGATGGCATGTTTAGAAAGGCGTTAATTTGATTTGGATTGGCTTCAATCCCTCTTTCTGTCACGATATAGCCAAGAAATTCTCCGGATGGGACTCCAAATGTGCACTTCGCCGGGTTCAGCTTCATTTGATATTTATTGAGAATATCAAAACATTCCTCCAAATGCTTAACATGATCTTCTTTCTTCAATGATTTAACCAACATATCATCTATGTAGACTTCCATAGTCTTCCCGAGGTGATTGTGAAACATTTTGTTCACCAATCGTTGGTAAGTTGCTCCTGCATTTTTCAAACCAAAAGGCATTACCTTGTAACAGTAGATACCTCTATCTGTGATAAATGACGTCTTTTCTTGATCATTGGGGTTCATCATTATCTGATTATAACCCGAGAAGGCGTCCATGAACGTTAACAGCTCATTTCCAGCGGTGGATTCTACAAGTCGATCTATATGCGGGAGCGGAAAACTATCTTTGGGACATGCTTTATTCAGGTCTGTAAAATCGATGCAAACCCTATCTTTCCCGTTCTTTTTCTTAACAACGACAGTGTTTGCTACCCACTCCGGATATTGCACTTCTCTTATGGACCCTATCTTCAAAAGTTTATCCACTTCGTCGTTTACTATTTTTGCCCGCTCCACTCCAAGCTTTCTTCTTTTTTGTTTTACCGGTTTGAAGCTTGGATCCACGTTTAGTTCATGACAAATTATACTCGGACTTATGCCAGGCATGTCCGCTGCTGACCATGCAAATGATGCTTTGTTTTTCCTTAAGAGTTCGATCAAAGCTTCTTTTATTTGGCCAGTCAAAGTTGCTCCAATTCTAATTTTCTGGTCCGGCTTGTCTTCTTCCAACACCACTTCGACTACTACATCATCTTTCTTCTGCCCGCTAGGAAATTTTGTTCTTAGTCCTTCTTTTGCGGGCTTCGTTAGTTGCTATTGAATCTTCATACGGTGGCTAGCTAGGTAGCACGTCCGTGAAGCTTCTTGATCTCCCCGAATTGTTTCCACCCCATTTGTTGTTGGAAATTTGATACATTGATGGTATGTAGAGGGGACTGCTTTCATCCGATAAATCCAGGGAGTCCCGAGGATGATGTTGTAAGCTGCGGGCTTATCGAAGACAACGAAGTCCACGATCTTCGATACCTTCTTGGCAAGGACCGGTAGCTTGATTGTTCCGAGAGACATGGCTGACTCGCTTGTGAACGCAACTAACGGAGATGGGGGTCCTACTATGTCTCCTCGGCTGATTCCCATTCTTTCTAGAGTACTTAAAAAGATCAAATCGACTGAACTGCCTGTATCTATAAGGATCCTTGATACTTCGAAGTTAGCAACGTCAAGGGTAATGACTAGAGCATCATCATGTGGTCTTTCGAGGTACCGCGTTTCTTCTTCATTAAATGATATCGATGCACCTTGAAAATCGACTTCCTCGCTTAAGCTTGCTTTGAGTAGGATATTTCGTCTATGTTTCTTGATGGAACTTATCGAATCTCCGCAAAATCTGGAACCTCCTAGAATCACATTGATTTTACCCTTCGAACTCCTTGGTTCTTCCTCGTTGGAAAACCTTGGTCTTTTGGAATCTTGATCTTTGGAGTTTTCCTTTGCTTCGTGGTATTCCTTCACAAAATCTTTTATATCGAATTTAGAAAGATCGCCACTAGCCCAAAGCTCTGCGAGGTGCTTTTTAAGAACGCTGCAATCCTTGGTTAAATGTCCGGTTACTTTGTGAATGTCGCAATATAGACTTTCATCACGGACCCAAGTGTTTGACCTTCCTTTCCCTTGGAATTGCTTCCCGACGGAATTGTTGAAGGGTTGCGACCCAAACTTCCTTGGTCCTTTGCTCTCTCTAGGCTCGAACTTCTTGGTAGGGACGGTGACTGCCGGCTTTTCTTGTTTATTCCGTTTGGCAAAACTTTCTTTTTCGTCTTCTACCTCCATCCAATTGTTTGCACGGAAGAGTGCATCCTGAATTGTATCTGGTTTATGAAGTATTAAGTCTTCTTTAAACCTTGAATCATGTCGCAATCCTTTTCGTAGGGCAGATAAAGCTGATTGCTGTGAGATTCTTGGTAGTTTTGATAGCACTCCTTTGAATTTGGTGATGAAAACTCGAAGTGACTCATTAGATCCTTGCGTTAAGTTCCAAAGATCGGCATCCGAAACGCTTTTATCCATAAGGATAGAGTATTGCTTTAAGAACACGGCTGATAGTTCGTCGAAATTGCTGATCGAACCAGGCTCTAATTGGGTGAACCACATTAGAGCTTGGCCACATAGATTCTCCGAAAACAGCTTGCAATAGCCTGCGTCTTCATCAGCTTCATCCAATTCGACTCTTCCTGCAGCGATCAGAAAGGCTGCAAGATAGCTTTTTGGATCCTCCAATCCGCTGTAAGGGTCCAACTTGAGCTTCCGGGAATCTTTGATCCTCAAACTTGCAATTCGCGGGATAAAAGGGGTTCGCCTTGCTTCTTCAATGACTCGATTGATGTCTGGCTCCGAACTTGTAGCCTGATGAAATTTTGATTTCATTTCTTTTAATTCCTGGCTAACCTTCCTCATGGTCTCGAACTGGTCGAGGTTCTCCTGCTCGTACTGAGCTGCAAGTTGTTCTTCATCCCCGAGCTGCGTCTCTTCTTCCGACGTCTGAGCTACATTATTAGTAGCACCGGGAGTTGTTTGTCCGCTGGTTTCATTTCGTGCAGCGGAACTTGGCGAGTTGAATATCCCTCTTCGGGTTCCCACCGGGTTTCCTGCACTTAAAGAGCGAACACGAGTTTGTATATTATTGACGTTTTGACTAAGAGATACCTGGGATGTTTGCAACGTATCGACGGCCTTCTCCACATCCGAGAATTTCTGTGATATGTCCGACATGGTTTGCTGCATAGCTTTGAGGGTTTCGGCCAATGATGTCTCAACGGCGTCTCCTCCGGACATTGTCGCTTATCTCGGGAATGTAGAAAAGAAGAAATCTGACCACTCAAGAATCCTGATTTCCCCACAGGCGGCGCCAAAATGTGGATGTCGGATTCACACACTCAAGTATTTTGTTAAGTGGGAAAGACTATTCTTGAGGGACAAAAATGAATACGTAAGAACTTGTAAATTGATACGAAAATTGCTATAGTATTTCTCTCTTGAGAGGAGGATCCCCTTTTACATGACCATTGGCCTCTATATTTATACATAGATAAACGACATTAAAATGAGCAATTAAGTACAATTATTTCTTCTTCACAGCTATGGAGAAAGAGGGCAGCGTCTTCCGATGCTTCAAGACCCGATCGGGTTCGATCTTGCCAGACTTTGACAAATGGCGCCCTGCGATTCGTGAACGTTATTTGCTTCACGCACATCACTCATCTCGGGTTAGTTTCGCTTTCTTTTAAGTATATATTTTTTATTGTATTGCCATTCTGCGAATCTGACTCGTCATCCCGGGTTCATGTATAACGCCAGGCTCAAAGCGAATTTAACGACATGGTCGAACATTACGAAGGGTTGGTCATTGGCCGGGAGAAGGAGATTGACATGTGGACAAAGAAACTCTCCGCCCTTGAGGCCGAACTCAGTTCTTCTGCCGGCTCCAAGCACGAGCTGGAGGACAAAGTCGACAATTTAACATCTGAGCTTGCGCAGGTAAAGGGGGAGCTGCAGGGTCAGTACGACCAGAACTTCAAGCTCCAGGAAGAGTTTTCTGGTATTCAAGGTAGGCTTCAAGAGTCCGAATCAAACGCTGATTCCCTGAACAACCAACTCATCGAGCTCAACGCAAAGTACAAGGCGATCGCCAAATTGCGTGATCCGACACCAACAGCGTTGTCTAGTCTAACTCTCTTAATGGAATAATCAGAGAACTAAGCTCTTAATTTGATTATCTGAGTTATAAATCTCGCAAATACCAGATTTTGAGATGACACTAGACAAACATGTGACCATCTGCTAGATGCGTCAATCATTACCATAAAATAGTGGAATGGTCCACATGGTGAATGTATCGGTCCACAAATATCGCCTTGAATTTGTTCAAGGAACTTTGGTGATTCTTTATCAATTTTGGTTGGCGATGGCCTTATGATCAATTTTCCAAGAGAACATGCTGCACATGTCATTTTATTTCCATGATTCAACTCATGATTTTTCAATGAGTGACCATGTGAGCTCTCTATGATTTTTCACATCATTGTGGTGCCTGGGTGACCAAGACTATCATGCCATAATACGAAATCTTCTGGATTTCTTTTGATCACAAGATGTGATTCTATGGCATCTATATAGGTATGATGCAAACCAGAAGGAAGTTCGGGAAATCTTTCCAAGACATATCTTTTTCCAGATTTATTAGAAGTTATATACATATACTTCTTTCCATCCTCACTTGCAGACTGAGTTTCATATCCTTGAAGATATATGTCTTTGAAACTCAACAAATTCCTCTTAGAATTCGGAGAATATAAGGCATTATTTATGGAAAATTTTGTTCCATTAGGCAATTTAAAATTTGCTTTGCCGCTTCCTTCAATCAAGTCTGTAGGACCCGATATTGTATTGACAATAATCTTTATAGGTTTGAATTCAGAGAAAAATCTCTGATGTCTCAGAATAGTATGCGTTGTTCCACTATCTGGTATACAAATTTCTTTTATATTTTCCCTTGTTATCGTTTTGTTTGAATCTTGATCCATTTCTATGTAATTAACATAAGCATATATATATAAGTGAATATTATTGATATTGAAAACATATAATAATTATATATCAGTTCATTTTTTAGAAACAACATTATTTTAAAACAACTGAAATGCATAATAACTATACAATAGCATTACTGGAGACTAGTAGTCTCACTACAAGCATTTCAGTTATCCGCATGAGCGGTCTCGTCGACATCGTTTACAAAGTTGGAAGCTTCGAGGTACGATGTACCCTCAAAGTGCTCAGTAAGATTTACTTCCTTCTCTTTTCCCTTTTGGGACTCTTAGTACAACTTACAAAGATGTTCAGGGGTTCGACATATATGAGCCTAATGCCCCTTTGATCTACATCTGTAACAAATGCTTTCACGCTTTTGAGCGTTACGTCCTTGGGATTCTTTTCCTTTTGAACTTTGATCAGGTCGAACCCATGTATAAGACTTTCTGCTTTATGGGTTAAAGGATCTTCCACGTCCACGATTGAATCGACAGCCACGACCTCGATAGGTTTGACTTCCTCTCTCCGGATTTTTCACATCCGTTGCATTGACCTCAGGAAATGCTTTGGCCCCCGTAGGCCGAGAGTTGTGGTTCTTAAGAAGAAGGTCATTATTCTTCTCCACCAGTATGAGAGTCACAATTAACTCAGAGAACCTTTTGTATCCGCAATTTCTATACATCTCTTGCAGGACACGGTGTTCTTTATGAAAAGTAAGGTAAGTCTTCTCGAGCATTTCAGCTTCAGTAATAGGCTTACCACAATACTTTAATTGTGATACTATCCTCAGCATAGCAGAATTATATTCCTCCACTTTCTCAAAGTCCTGGAAACCTCAAGTTTTTCCAGTCCTCTAACGCATGAGGGAGAGTTATTTCTCTCTGGTTGTCAATTCGTGCTTTTAAAGCTTGCCACAGCTCTGTTGGGTCTTTTATGTGAGCATAGTCATGCGTCACATTTTCATCGAGATACGTTCTTAAAAATATTATCGCTTTTTCCTTATCTTTTGGAGCGATAAATTTTCCGATTTTAAGGTCTCGGATAATTCTTGCGACTCAAAATATAGTTCCACATCAGTGGTCCATGCTATGTAGTTTGCGCCAGTAATTTTGAAAGCCGGAAGTTTAACCTTCTCAATATTTGCCATTTGTTATCTAAACACAAAATTAAATAGATATTATTAGTAAAATAATATTATTTATTTCATATTGAACCATTTATATTAATGATGCAAGCGATTACAAAGAACATACTTGCATAGAAAAGTAAAGCGATACTTATGGTAAATTCTTCGCGAGTAAATTCCCCAACGAAAAGACCATAAGTACATGCAACAATTGCGATTAAACAAAGAATTAAAAACAAGCTAATCATCTTCCAAAATGAAAATTTAAACAAAAATCTTTTTGAAAAATATAGGAGGAGAGATATGATTTTTGAGTGAGTGAATGAGTGAAGATGAGTGTACTTATAGATTGAAAATTACTGTTCATAGCCGTTTGAAAAGCGATAAATTTTTGAAATTTTTCTTCATGACCGTTGGTGAAGATAATTAAACAGAAAATCAATGTGTAAATTTTAATAGCCAATCATTTAAATTTACCAAATTCAGATACTAGGTTTTTATATAGGTGGCCAAGCCTCCTTATATATTAACCAAAATTTTAGTATAACAGAAATAAATTTTAACGACAATATTGTGGTGACAGAGTCATCCACATTATAACAGTAAATAAATTATGGTGACGGAGTCATCCACAATATAGGGGGTTTAGCCGTCCATTTCTATGGTGTATAAAACATCCATTACAACGATTACTTATAGGGGCGACATTCCTCCCACTATTACTCATGAGTGGGCTCCACACAAATTATATTTTACTCGTAATATTTTTCATGTGTAGCGTCTATTGTAGACGTTTGATATTATTGACTTATGTTTTTGTGATTTTTGTAACAAAACTTAATTTACATGTTTTACATAAAAATATCATTAATTATAACTACTTCAACCAATAAAAAAACATATTATAAAATATATTTGGTCGTAAATAATTAGATATATTTAGTTTTTGTATAAGAAAATGAAAACACTACTTAAAGTGAAATAAATATATATATATATGTATGGCCTGGTGATAGTTAAATACATCATTTTTCCTACTAATCTTCTGTAGGATGCAGGGTCTCTAAAATATCATTTTAGATGTTATGAACAGATTCGAAAACGCAGCTGTTTTGGTTTCGAAATACAACATTGCAACTAAACTTGGAATCAAACAAATTAAAATCTATAGTAAATCGAGTTTACTCTCAGACACAAAAGTTGTGTACCTAAAATTGATATTACATGATCAACAAAACACTAAAGCCTTGATCTAATTGCTTCAAATCCCCTAAATTTTTAAGAGCTAAACAACATCAATTTTGGCTGTGATATTGTTTTTTTTTTTTTTGTCAAAACTGTGATATTGTTTTCTAAACCAAAACGACATGATTTTGTATTCCGTTCAAAAAAATTTAGGACGAGATGATCTTGCATTATTTTTATAACTTCGAGTTTTTTTTTAGCATTTTAAAGTAGAGAAGACAAAAAATTGCAATTTAGTGAATTTATCACATATTTATTTATATTTTATGTTCCAAAACATTTTAAGCACTTCTTATATAATAGAAATTTATATGTCAAAATATTAGTTTTTTCCACGAACCAACTAGCCTATATAAAAAATTTTGACCTTAGAAACCTTGCCTATGATGATGTTCGTTGATGAGTTCCATATTTTTCTTTTTAACAAATGTATTAATATTTATTTTAAATTTTTTCCAGATATCATGCCTGTTTTCAAACCCATAGAACACATAAATCAGAGTGAGTAGGCAGCGCCTACCAAGCAAAGCTTTCTTGAAGAGGCTGAAAACGGGGAGCTACGGCTGATCGAAAAGCGAAGATAGGCGCATAGTTCCCCCACAAGAAAACTTGTATTTTCGGACTATATTTTGTGACCATTTTTGGTCGCCAATATTCGGGACGATATTGTGACTACTTTACAAATATTAAGAGACTACGCAAGATTCAGAGGCTAAAACATCGGTAATTTACAATGGTAGCAAATAGTCGATAAACAGTCTCATATTTGCTACGTTTTAAGACTAGAAATCGACTAAAGAGTTGTTGTCACAAAATAATCACAAGTTGAGATTCATTAGCAACTCCTATTTAGTCGTAATATTATGTCGCAAAGTAATCCCATAATTGTGACCACATTTGCGTCTAACACATGAGATTACAACTGATTTACTACCTTACATTAGAAACCTTTTTTCTATCTTGTTTATTTTCTTGATCTTACTAAATCTCTTTTGTGGTTGTATCCACTATGTGTCTGTAAGTTTGGTTCCTTTTTTCCTTGTTTATTGTCAAAGTTTGAATTTCCTAGCATGGGTTGTGACGAACCAGTTAATTTTAGACCTAGATTGATATGTTTCTTGTTCAAGGTTTTGGGCCAAATTAAGATTTTTATAGTTTGATAAGTCTTCGTGGGTTTTGGTTTGCCTAATTTCTTTGTTCTATGTTTAGAGTTTTGCAAGTGATGGATTGGGGAGAGTTGAATTTTGTTGATCTATTGAACTGAACTTGAACCTCACAAGCTTAACAAAATGTTGTTGCCATTGATTTATAAGTTAATAACGCTTTCAATTTATTTTATTTCAAGACTTTTTAAGGGTTTCTGAAAAGCTTGATGACATGAATTTTGTAGCGTGGGTTGTGACAAACTAGTTAATTTTAGACCTAGATTTAAACTGTATGTTTCTTGTATCTAAACTCTTGGCTCACCTATTTTACCACCATGAACTAATATTGGGATGATTAATGTTTCATTCAATGATTTCTAGCACTACTCTCAAGTCCCAAATAATAAAAAATATTTTGTAAATATCATTTAGAAGAATAACTTTTTAAATTCCACTAGGAATATAAATTTCATCACTTTCTCAAATTATGTGTGTTACCATTTATATCATGAGAATAAAGGTGAACAACTGAATATGTATTTAAGAGGTTGTCTAAAATATTGACTTTTGTTTGTACTACACAAGGTTTGACAAGTCAAAACGTGAGTACAACCACAAAAACATTTAAGAGACCACAAGATGTACCAAAGAACATCACAATAAATACGAAACCATTTTCTCTAAATTTTGTCCCAAACAAAATATCAGAAACTTATCATACAATGGATCATGGTAACATGCATAACATGCCACCACCACCATCACCATCATCATCAATGGCGAATCAAACCAATTCCGACATGATCGTGATGCATATGAGCTTCTTCTGGGGCAAGAACACGGAGATTCTCTTCTCCGGCTGGCCCGGGACAAGTTCCCGCATGTATGCTCTATGTCTCATCATCGTCTTCCTCTTCGCTGTCATCGTCGAGTGGCTTGCCCATTCTTCGATCCTTCGTGGCCGTGGCTCCACCAGCCGCGCCGCGGGGCTCGCTCAGACCGCCGTGTACACACTCAAGACAGGTCTAGCATATCTCGTGATGCTCGCGGTTATGTCCTTTAACGGCGGTGTTTTCATTGTCGCTATCGCCGGATTCGCCGTTGGTTTCATGCTCTTCGGAAGCACTGCTTTCAAGAACCCCTCTGATGACGAGAAACCCTTCGAAGTTCTCTAGCCGTCGTCAGGCTGCGTTTGCCGAACCAGAACAACTATGGTCACTTTTTATTTACTTGGAAAGCACATTTCGTTTGTGTGTATTTTGCGTTGCTTTGAATTTTGATAATTTGTGACTAGAATTTGGAATTTAATGAAGAATATGGCCATTTTTGCATTTTATTGTAGATGATAAATTTTCAACCACAAATTAAAGAACAAACGCTGTCCATCACTCAATAAGTTCTCTGCGAGATAAGATGAAATTTTATTGATCAACAAAACACATATATGGTTGTACCCCTTGTTTGAAAAATCGCCAGGCGCTAGTCGGGCGCTCGGTATGGGCCTAGCGATTAATCGGAAAATCGGATTAAAATCGGGGATTAATCGAAGATTAGTTTTAGGGTTATTTTAATATTTTTAAAACATATTAATCCAATATTATTTTTAAAATTGCAGTACACATAAAAATGTATTTTTGAGACAAATATTTATGATTTTTATTAAAATATGAACATAAATTATTGTAAAACATTACAAACTCCCAATTCAAATGATTAAATAACAAAAATAAAAAGTTTTTTTTATACTAACAATCTAAAAATAATCGGGGTATGTAAGATTAGGCGGGGAATAATCGGATTAGGCGGGGAATGATCGGATTAGGCGGAGAGTAATCGGGTGACTGATTTCTTTAAGGGATTAGTCATTAATCGAGGCGGATAAGGTGGGCTTAGCGATTAAGCGGGGAATAATCGGGTCTAGGCGGGGATTTTTAGAACAGGGGTTGTACCCAAAATATTTATAAGAAAATTAAAGAAAAAAACATATATGGAGACAAGAAGAGCTAAAATATTGAACGTCGTTGTATGATATATCTAATCTATAGACTATAGAGATCTAAGACAAACTTAATTCATATATGATATTCACCCTTTTTGCTTCGTAGAAAATAAATCCATAACAATTTAAATTCATGTGTTTATTAGTAACACAAAATATGAAACTTATAGTTCCAAGCTTTCTCTATTTGACAAGGCCTTACTATTAAAAAAGTTACAAAATATAACAAATACACCATCGTTGATGAAACAATTAATAAATAGATGTATCTTATGCTTAACAATAAATATATATACTAGTAACAACGAGATTCAAGATTATCTGAGTTACAATCTGAGTTCGAATATATAAATATATAATAAATAAACTGAGCTGAGCTGACTCAAGAAATATATGAACTCATCATTAGCTCAGCTGAGTTGAGCGAGAAGCCTCATTTTGACACCTCACTTTTTTCTTACGAAAGTAATAATTGGTTTCTTTTGGAAGCTACAATGTTTAAATAAATAATTTAACCATTCTACATAACTATTTTAAGTTTTATCCTTAAAATCTCATATATTCTTCTCAAACACTGGTGGTGTAATGATGTTGAACGTTTAAAGCCTAACATCAAAACTCACAAGGATAGAGGAATTATTATGTGTCCCATTAGCCCCATAGTAGATGATTCCTTTGATACATAGCCCCGAAGTCTGAGCAGAATGAATATAGCCGAACCATGGAGCCGCTCTCCAAACTCTATCCGTTCAAAACACCGCAATGCCGTATTTCAATATCAAACGCAATTCATTATTGACAAACACTTTGTATTGATTTTCAACAGGATCGTAACCAAAAAGGCGATCTTATTTGATTTTGATTAGCATACCTTCTCACATGATACCCAATGCATCTTATGTTTGTCTTTCACTTTCGTTCCAGCAAAAACTAGTCATAGTGCGTGTAATCTGTTTACATTGGTGCTTCGCCAATCGGAAACATGACATCGCATACACCGATAAAGCCAAAGCCACCGATTTAATAAGAACTTCTTTTCAAACCAGAGAGAGTCTTTTCAATTCAGCGATCACTTATGAAGCCGAGAAGATCCCTCTTCGATCCACTAAAGTGTTTCGGTAAACCCAACTACTTGCATGTGCTTCCATCTTATTTAATTCATGTGTATACCCCAATTAGCTGCTTCATATAAGGGTCCAAAATTTTCCCTACGGTTATCACTGATTTTTGGAAATTAATCTCTTGTGCCGAAGCCTTTTAATAGAGATTAAGGCAACTAAGAAATTTATTACATTCTTTAAAGGTAGCTTTACATAGGAACAAACTATTATCCACGAAAAGAAGATGTTGAATTGATCGGGCAGTTTGGCGTAAGGTGCATTCCGGGTAGGCGACCATCTTGCTCCGTTATATTCATTATATGCACTAATGCTTTAGCACAAAAAATAAAGAGAAAAGGCGAGAGCGGGGCGCCTTGTCGAATACCTCTCTGGTTTAATATATCCATAGGATGATCCGTCAATGAGTACAGAATATGAGACCGATCGTACATAGCTAATTATCCATTGGACCAATCATATATAAAAGCCCAAGCGTATAAGCAGTTCTTTCAAGAAATTCCATTCCACTCTATCATACGCCTTTGACATGTCGATTTTAATGGCCATGAAGTCTTCATCGCATCCTAGATTTTGTACGTAAAGCATGAACAATTTCTTGAGCGAGAAGAGTGTTATCCAATATGAGTCTTCCCGAAACAAAGGCTCCATGAGCATCCGATACTATCATGGATAAAAAATCTTTTCAACCTAGTGCATAGCACCTTGGAGACAATCTATATATATATAATGAGAAAGTTTTCTCTCCTCTTAGGGTGTCCACATCATCACCAAAATAATAGTATGGACCCCACTAATAATTATTTGAAAATATTTAATTTTATGGTTAATTACATCTAATTATCTAAGAACTAATCTTCAATAAATTAATACACAAGTTTAAATAAAGTTTAGTTGAATAAGAATAAAAAATATAACATATATACGTATAAAACATTTAAAATTAATACAAGCAAATTACAGTAGAATCCAAGCAAATTGAAGAAGAAATAACGGTAGAATCAATCAAAGAGAAAATTTTGTACAAACGTCTTTTTTGGTGAATATAAATTTACATTCATACAAAAAGAAAAAAAAATTGTTTTCGTTTAGTTTTTTTTTTCTAAACCAAAATTTTTATAAAATTTTTTATTAACAAACCACTAAATTAAATTAACTTAACAACTTAAAGCCCAACAAAAATAAATTAATAACAAAACCTATAATATTTTGTAATACATCAAATATGCCCTCTCTCTTTGGACGTCCTAAGCCATTGCTTGCATAGAAACTGAAACAAGAATCGATTTATTCCGAGTAGGATTATTTGAAATCGGAATCGATTATCATGATCATCAGAAATCCAAATCGATTCTCATGATTATCAGAAAATCCAAATCGATTATCAAAAATTTACTTAAACTAAACCTAACCTAGAAACCACTATCTAGTTCCTTCAGAAATTTTGTTCCCAGAAGCAAGAATCGATTTGTAAGAATGAGAATACATACCTCGATAATTGATCGATGAAGGAAGAGCAACTTTTTCAAAGCAATCCTCCTCTCTACGCGCAAAATACAGAGACGACGGAGAGAATAAGAAGTGATTGATCGGAGAGGATGATTGATCGCTCAAGAGAATGAGCAACAACTGCTTCAAGCTACTGTCTTTGCCCCTATCATCATTTTTTCAAATTCTCACTACACGCCAAAAATAAACTCCATAATTTTCAACAGGTGGATTTAATATATATATATATATATATAGTTCACCAAAATATATATATATATATATATATATATATGTTATGTCACCACCACAAAACACATGTATCCCCAATCTTGTAAAAGTATAAAAGTCATGAAAAATGTTTGTCCTCAGGCCATCAGGAGGAAGTTTGTTCATTAAAATTTACATATAGAATTACATAAATTTTGTTTTATTTTACCATGCATTTAATATTTTAATTTCATTCTAAAACTCATTTACACATTAAAAAAATTGAAATATGATATTTTTAATTTTAATCTGTTAAAAGTTGAATTATATTATTATTACTAATAAAATTTTCATAGTTTTATTTTTAATATTTTAACATATCCTTTATTTTATATAATTCGTTTTTAATTTATTTAAATTTTTTATTATTCTATGTAACATAAATATGCACTAAATGAATGTTTTAAATTTATAATGTAAAATAAATAATGTTGCTTAGGTGGATGCTTAGGTGGACACCCGAGAGAACTCCCTAATTATATACTCCCTCTGTTCCTCTATTTTTGACGTTTTAACTTTTATTCTTGTTCCACAATAGATGACGTTTGAACTTGTAATGAATGCATTTCTGTTTTTTGTCAAAGAAAATTTTATTGCACTTCACTTTACAAGATAAGTAATGTCTCGTGCTCTAAATTTATTCATGTAAAATATTCCAATCTATAGCAAAATTATGATACACTAGCTATGATACGTATGCAATCTATAGCAAAATCAGTACTCCTATTTTATGTCATTTATTCAAAGAAAATACTAGAACAATATACAGCTATAAATCATGTATTAGAAGATGGATAATCTGTACAAAATCATGAGAAGTAATAAATAAATATTACATACATCAATATTAGAAAATGCAGTAATCAAGTAGTATAAATAAATAAGGTTGACAAAAAAAAAAAGATAGAAATACCTGAATTTATAGAAGAATAATCTTCTGGTTCTTCATGAAATATGGTTAAACTATTCTCAGATGAAGTGAAATCTCTTGTTGGACTTTTATTCAAATCAAACAAAAATTCTCTTTCATTGTTTTGAAATGGTAAATTTAGATCAAAAGTAAAAGCCATTGCTTATTTTAATTAACGTAAAGGTGTAAGTGTAACAATATATAGAAGGTTCATGAAACCTAATTATTTTTGTTTTGGCCCCATTCTTAAAAATTTTGTTTTAGCTCCATTCTTAAAATTTTGTTTTGAGTAATGTAATTGTGGCTCCAAATTTGATTTTTTATCAACATTTCAATACCCTTGTTTTTACGTTACAAAATTTTAGTTCTCACATTATTACAGCCGTCGTAGTATCATGCGTTATCATGCATGTATAAACACTAAGTCATAAAGCATTTATTGGAAAATGGAAATATAATCAAGACAGTTTAATACTTGTGGAGTAATGATTTTTCTTAATAACAGTGTAAAAACTAAAACGTCAATAATAGAGGAACAGAGGGAGTATATAAATAATTTAGGTCCGAACAAATAAAATAAATGCTCCCCATTTTTCTTTATCCTCATCAAGAGAACCTCCATCATTACCAAAACATCCTAATGTCAACTAAATTATCAGAAATGGGATCAAATTATCATAAATATCTCCTGATTAATTACCCGGAGCCTAATATTAGGATCAAAACTGCGGTTTTACGGTTTGGTTTTGTTCAGTTTCTGAATATGTTATTGGATCCAGAGTTCACAACAATGGCTGGAAGACGTCTCCGTGACGCTATCACGTCTTTCCTCATCTCTTTGGACAGCAAAGAATTTGGCAACAATATGCATGTATTCTCAGTACATGGCCACTTTCGAAGAGTCAAAGATAAGAGGTTTGTAAAACACCCTATCTTTCTTGATTTAGTATTGTGCTTAACTTAACAGCTTTTCTTGTTTTTTACAGGGAGCCTCAACGCTATATGGACCACACACACCCACTGCTTATACCCAAGAGTTCAAGAAACTAGCCACAGCTTTGGTTAACGGTCTAACAGTTAATGCTACGTTTTGGTCGGGATGTCCTCGAAACTATTCGATGAAGGAAGGATCATTCGCTGTGGTGGAGACGCTGCGTGAGGGAGGGAAATGGGTTCCAGTGTATGACGACGATGACTTCAGTTTGAAGTTGAAGTGGTCGAGACCGGCCAAGCTACGGTTGAGTGGAGGGTACCGGAATCTGCGGTAGCCGGAGTTTATATAAAGAGACATTATGGAGCTTCTTAGTCGTTGTTTGGATCCACTAGTAGCTTCTCTGGTTCTTCTTGCGCCTTTGTAGTTGTATGACATACTATTTATATACTACAATTTGACTAAACATATCACTGGATGGTGTATACTTTATGAAATAAAAAGAATAGAGATTTGAGTTATACATATGCTACACACAACAGATCTTCATTTCTTTTTATATCTAAACCTATTTTTGCTTTCTTCTTCAGATCTTGAAACATACTCAAAACAAAAGATACACTAGCTGCTCAAAAGTTTTGGCCAACTTCTTTCTTTCTGTGGTGGTGATTGTGAATAATAATGTCTATGGGGAAGAAACATCTTAACATCAATTCTCTGAATTACCAAAATCCACAAAGGGTGAAGAAAACGAAAAAGACAACAACCGCAAGAACAGTCTCTTCTTTGGATTATTTGATGACCCTGAATCTACAAGGTTGAGAAGTGGGAGTATGAAGAGAACAATACAGCGACATGGGAGATAGCTACCACAGAGTTTATGACGAACAAAATGATGATGTTGGTTATGATGGTGATGGCGATGATGATGAGGGATCAAGGATGGACATGAGAGTACTGATGGTATATGAGAGAGCTGTACGTGGGACAACTTCAGATACTGAAAAAGATGTTTCCAGGTGCTGCTAAAGAGTAAAGATGAGTTTCTTGGTTTCTTCAGCAATATCGGAGACGCTGTGTCCCAATTCAAACAAGATTCTCGTTCTCCTACAAAGTCAATGACTATGCAGAGGAGTCTCAGTGCTGGTTCGTCACGTGTCACCTCGAAAGGGGTTAAATTGGGTCCATCAGATCTAAGAGATGAAAGGTTTAAAGTTACAACGGTTAATGCTGGTGGTGCTGCCGGAGGAGGTAAAGGTGGGTCGGCGGCTGGTCAGGGCCAGACCAAGAAGCAGTCAGGATTTGTGACATGTGGTGGTGTGGCCATGGATGATCAAATCTTATGAAACAGTCACTCAGGGTTTATCATTACACAGGACATTACTATTTGCTAAATGGAATGAAATGTGAAAAGTGTGGTTAAGTCTTTTGAGTCAACTTGGGGATTCCTAGTTCTAAAGGTGGATTTCAATTTCTTTATTCTTTTCCTAGTTGGGTTTGTTTTATGTTTTAGTATTTATAGAGATGAAGTATCAGACTCAACCAAAGGTAGAAGAAACTAGGATCAACAAGAGCTTTGTTTATTTATTCTCTTTGGTGTTTGATTCTCATATTCTGTTATGTTCTTTCAATTAATAATAATAATAAAAAAAGAAGCTTTGTGTGTGATCCTTAAATGTAATCAAATGAATTTTAGTACACACCAAAAAAAAAACAAATGAATTTTTAGTTAAGGTCAATAACAGATGCAAACCAAACAACGACTAAATTAGTTGTGTTGCATCGCATTACCTATAATGTATTTACAACACTTACATGTAAAGAAGTTGACAAGATTTTGTGACTTCAGTGCATATTCCCTCTCTGTGCAGCCACAAAATGAAGACCATTAGAATCGGAGACGCAAAAAGAATCACATATAGGAGTGTCTCATTTGTCCCCATTGCCTCTCCTTCTTTTTCCTCCTGCGCTTTGTAATTCGTTTTATCTTTGACAAAGGCTACAAAGTAGTCCTGATAACCAGTGTTTCCCTCCATGAAGCTCGACCCCTTAACCTTCCGCCTCTCCATTGCCTACAAGTGTGTAAAGAAAAACCCTCACATTTTTAAGGGAAATTGTTTGCCAAAAACCAGAGGATATAATAAGTTATTAAGCCAACATTTTTTTTTTATCATTAGTCACACAATAAGCAAACAAAAAGAGTTGAATTGGCTCTTGTCCGATCATAGTCAGATAGCAAACTCAACTCATCTTGCTTGTTGTCATTTGTTGGTATAGTACTTTTGTGGGTGTTTGAGTTACCTGAAAACTGAACATCAACTGCCTCGCTTTCTTGCTCACTCTCGGATTCGGGTGGGATAGAAGCTTCTCATATATGCGCCTTGCTTTTTCTGCCCTGTCAGTCACTCCAAATGTAAGTTATTAGCGCACAAAAGCCACAATACTCAACAAGAATACCTTTTTTTTTTTTTTTTTTTTTGACATCACTCAACAAGACTACTTTTGAGGATATTTTAGAACATTCACAAATGAGCCATCAACTTGGTAGGTATAAACAGGGGATGCTTCAAGTATTTTGTGGTTTTCTTGGGGACTTTTGGAGCTTGATAGAGTTTTGGGAGTATGGTTTACAAATACAAATATATACGAGGCTATTACAAAGTCAAATACTCATGAAGAAATACTTGTCAGTTGTCACCCTGTAGTTGCATCAACCGAAATTATAAGGAGAGAAAAACTTACTTTCGAAGTGAATCCTGACAAATAGACCACTGCAAAGCCGCTAGTCCATGAAGCTCACTCTGCACAACTACACTCGTAACTAGTTAAGGTCACATCTGAAGCAGACTACTCTAGGTGATCTAGGTGGATCAATCGATTAAGATTTCGATAGAGTGACACCCAACAAAGCAATGTAAGTAATAATGCAAAATACTGCTAGGTAGATAATGAACAAGTGAGTTTTGATTAGACTAATGAAAGGTATTTATAATGTTTTGAGAATACTATAGGGTTTTGGGTGAGTGAGTTCCTAAAATCTTGCTGATCAACTACACAATATCTTCAAAATCTTTTATTTTTGGAATTGAGTAATTTCTTGCAAATCTCGAAAAGAAAGAAATATAGGAAAGATAATTATGAGTAATTAGTTGGGATGACAGCCAATGGTAGAGATTTTAGAAGGAAAGCGAGAGATTTTTGCCAACAATTTTTGAACGTAACATCTTTGATTTGGGAGAGATTTTTGGAATATGCTTATACCGAAATATACGTGTAATTATCTACATTAATGACAGGTTTTTTTAGATTTCCTTAAATGTCTTATCCAAGATCCGGATATAGTAAAACCGAGTAAAACTCGGATCTAAATTATTAAAAGCAAAAAACCCCTGCAAAAATATATATGTAGATTGTTATTTTGATTTTAAATTTATTGCAATTTAAATGGGCAATTGCCTATATTTAATCTGTTATTGTAAAAGAAAAATGACATAGCTTATTATTAGAATATTAAACAAATTTATTAACATAATATATATCTTATATATTAAAGGAGAAGTCCAAAGTGCTCACGTTCGCTCTCAGAATATGAGCAGTCGTTTTTGCCCCCCCCCCCCCTTTATTGAGATTAGATTAGTTAAATTTCCATTTTGTTAATAAATAAAAAAAATCGAAATTGTGAAAAAGGAAACATACCGTTTTCGTTTCTTCAACCCTAATTCGCTTATTGGGCTTATATTTTTACGAAAAAAGCCCGGTATAATTTACACCGTCATATGTAAAACCCTAAAACCTTATGCTGGAAATTCCTATAAATATATGATGCCTCCATTGAAAATCAAACATCACGGCTGGCTTTTTATGCATAGCAATTATGGTTTATAAATTCTTTTTTGTACTTCAAATTTGGTCCTTTCTATGATGCATCGTCGTCGTTTTTTTTTTTCTCTTTTTTATGTTATGGTCACTTGAAAAGTAAGATCTCAAAGATCTTTGCCAATTTGTGATGAGTTTTTCAGTTTCTTTATTCTCATTAGATAGTTTCGATATTATGATTTTTTTCATATAGCTACGATTCTTTTCATGAATCGAGTTTGTGTATTGTGTGTTTTATAAATTGGTGTTTATATGATAATACTGATTTGTTTCTTTTATTTTTTGAGTTGTATGTTCGTTTGATTGTGTCAAATAAATAACTTTTGGGTATCATCTAATCGTGTGTTTTAATTTTGTAGGTTAATCGTCACCGAAAGTATTGAAAAAGATGATGAAGAGTAAGAAAAATACCAAAACAAAAAGGTAAAGTAGTCTTTTAAGTTCATGTCTTTTTAGTTATGTTAGTGGATCGATCCTCATCTTTAATGGTGTTTGTGTATGAATTTGCAGGTTGGTGTTTATGGAAACATCATGAATTGGTGCATGAAATAAAAACAAAATATTTAATTAATAAAATCTCTAAAAAATATTAGGGTTTGTTTCATCTTGCGAAAATTTATTCTATTATCTAACTATATTTTCTATTTTATCATGAATTTATTTATTGCTTTTTTTTTGCTGCTATAAACCCTAGGATATACTCAAAACACAATAAATACGTTTTTAAATTCAGGGGCAAATCATGAGTCGTAACATGTGTCTTTTTTTGAACTCTTTCAGATTTTTTAGCTAAACATTATATATCTTATATATCCTATATATGTTCTCTATCTGCTTGGATGTTTCTCTGAATCGACTGATTCGAAATCGGGGTCAACCCAACTTTGAGGGGAAGATTAATCTGGCTCGTTTCGAACCGAGGCCCAAACTGATTGACTTGCATGTCCTTCATAGATTCATGCTCTACGCTACTCACTCGGTAACAAAATCTCCTCCTCTTTCTCTTAACTTCGGTCTGATTATGATCTATGATTATGTGAATCTTATTAATGTTTTTTTTTGGTATGAATCTTATTAATGTTCAAAATCTCTTTTTAATTTATTATTGATTTGCATCAATATGAATCTTTTTTATTCGGCAACTGATTCACCGGTAATTGCGTTGATACAATTATGGTTTATGGATTTTTATTGTGTTTTACATTATTGCATAATGAATTCGTTAATTTTCCAATTTTGGATTTGAATTCTCTTTAATGTGGTTTGGTTTAATTCCATGAATCGCCCTATCAGGTACTTCGAGGGAAAAGGGCTTGCACAAGTGTTTCTAGACAGAGAAAATAAACATTGAGATTTTTTGGAGTTTTGGTTTTATTATTTTAATCGTGGTGTGTTCTCTTTCTTTAGGAGGTTTTATTAGTCTTCATATATTATTTTCTATAAGACGTTTCAGTACTTTGATTTGAAAATCCAATATTGATAAACTATACTTACAATTTTATGTTATTCTAGATATTGTGATTACAAATTCAGTATATGTACGATTGGTAAACCTATATAATATCTTAAAGTAAGGTCGAGTGTCAAACCAATATAATATATTAGATTCCTGATCGGGTGTTAAACCAATAAAATGACTTATACATAATCGATTGGTGTATACTAACTTTGAATTAGGTTTTTAAATAATATATTGCGTTGGTTATTGTAATCTATTTAAATCATGTTAATTGACAATTATTTTTAACGATGTTTAGCTCTCATAAAATATGATTATATTATATTGTGATTAGTTATTAAAAAGGGAAATATGAAAATGTATATGAGAATTGTGTTTCGTTACCAATTGATGAAACCGTTATATAATACAGATTATCTTTATGGTATTTAAATATTTTTGGTATTCTTAACTTTTTCGATGGTAATCTTAAAGTGAAATTTTCAATTAAAAAAATAAAGAGTATTATTATATATCTTTAACATATATATAGCTAAAAAGAGATATCCAAAATAATGTTAAATTTAATTACATCTAGCGTATTATTATATAATTGTCAGATATATGTTTTTTTCAGATATATGTTACATACATTATAAAAAGTTTATACTCTATATATGAGATTACTTTTTGTATATATCGCGAAATAAATATATAAATAAATTATGATAATATGTTACTTTCCATAAAAGACACGTTTGGTATATTTTTTGAATAAATGTTTATTTCCCATTTATCGAAAGTGTTGAATTTGCATCAGTTTATAGAGATGACATGTATTATTTCCTAGATAAATGACAGAATATTTTTAAGTTTGTGGTTACATAATTAAATTTACTAATTAAACCAATATATACTAATATGGTATATTCTGTAAAAATGTTAGGTTGTTGTTTTACAAAAATGTTAAATTCAGGTAAGATTAAGACAATTGCACAATATGAAAGTGCTCACGTTCACTCTTCAATTTCTGCCCTCCTTTGAATGAAATTGCCTAATTTAATTCTTTTAAATAGTTTTTCTTCCGTTTTTATTAAAAAAAATTGCACTGAATATTACAAAAATGTTAAGATACCTGAACATATTCGGTGGGCTTATTTTCAAAAAAAAAAATATTGGCCCGGTATAATTTACACCATCATATGTAAAACCCTAAAACTCTATGTTACAAATCCCTATAAATATAGGATGTCCTTCATAAAACACAAACATCACAGTTTTTATTTTATGCATATTTGTTATAGTTTATAGTTTTGATTTGTACCATAAAGTTGGTCCTTTTTATGATGCATCATCTCATAGATCTTTGCCTATTGTTGATCGACCTCTTAAACGAGGATTATAGTTTAACCGATTACATGTGATATAAGATTGGAACTAATCCAACTTATGATCACTCAATGATCAAGAGATTCCAAGCTTAATCCCGCGGAAGGATGGAAACGACGTGGAGATAGAATGATTGACTCGCTTTAATCAATGGGTTAATCGTCTCACTCGATCAATGAACGAAAGAAGGTTGTTGAACTTATCAACAATCTTGATCCGCAGATTCAAATAGGCCTAAGAGACTCACTCACTTAAGACTAATGAATAAACGACAAAGACTCAAACTTTGACAAGAAGAAAATGTTCTTATTACTTTAATATGATCAAGGGTGAATAAAAATGTTACAAGTGACATGAGCTTTATAGGCTCGACCTCTAGGCATTTCTAACAGTCTAATAATTCAAAAAGGAAAGAAAATACACGATCAAATGAATGAGAAATATCAAAGGGATTGTCTTTGATATAATGTAGCCGTTAGGCTTGAATGCTTGGTCCAAAAAGGGAAACTCGTGGGCTTTTATATCTTGAAAGCTTCTGGATGATTCCATGGCTTATTAATCTTCTAATAACTCCCTTAAGTCGCACCAAATCAGAAGATAGCCGTTGGGGTTGGGCTTTGAATGCTCTCGGGTCCATATATGGTAACTCTTGGTGTATGATTAGGCAAGATTGAATCCACTTAATACAATGGCTGAGAATGAAGCTTGAGGTGATATTAGGAGCCTCTAGTTGTATTAGAAACTCTCCTGGACGCCAAAGTTTGGTTTGCAAGTGACTAAACCCGTCAGCTTCCAAATAAGGCAAGCCGAGAATCATCTGGTTTGGAAAATTAATATCTCCTAAACCAAAATCGGTTTTGACTTGATTCCAACTCGAAGAGCTCCTATGATGAGTCAAGAATGCAGAAACATTCACTTCGTAGCTTAAATCTTTCTTTTCGGGTCGGAATCCTCCAATTACTCCGTATATGTCCAAATCGGGTAAGCTGGGAATCACCCGACTTGTAAATGGAATAACTCCTTCGTGTGAACTCTTTTTTGGCTGATTCTTCTTCGAGGTGCTCGGTATTTGAGCTGAGAATGCATTCCAAGTGTTCGCTGGGCAGGATGAATTGATCTTGGACTTCGTCTGGACTGAACAAGGCTCAGGGGTCTTCTCGGGTAGGCTGAATTGGCTTTGGCCTGAAGTTTTGGATAAAACTTGGTTAAAAATCCCACTTGGCTGCTCCTGGGTTGTTGCTTCTCGCCCATAATCTTCTCCATGGTTGGTTCTTGGGTTGATGACCGCATCATACCCTCCCTCTTCAAGAAGTTTTGTCCTCAAAACTTGATCTCCTACACATAGATAAGTCAAGTTAGTCCATTGAAGTATATGAGGGTGTAGAAGCTTACCTCGGATCGGTTCAAGTGGTTTTTCATCGGGTGGCTTCTCCTTGATCTGAACGGTTTCATTGAAATTATCATCCCCATTGGCAGCTCGTTTGATAAGTAAAGGCGTGTACTCTTCACGATTTTTGTTTTGGTCCATGAATTCCTTACTTTTCAATGAATCGCCTTTGTGGTCATCCTTTGTACCTGTAATAACTTCAACACTTTTGACAAGAGACAAGTGTGTTAAAACAGTCATGGAAGCATGTAAATCGAATTGACAATTTTTGAATTGCTCCTTTTCACTTCTCGGAATTGAAACAATTTCTTGTTTCACCTCAGCATCTAAAGACTCTTGTTCAACATTGGACTTAGGTAATTGCAGCACATATTCAAAGTTCTTATCCAATTTAAGAAAAGTATCACTATAACTTACAGTGAGAGATTCCGTGATAGGTTTGGCATTTACTTGTGGCTCACGGTTCAGACTTGGTGTGACTGGTTTTGTTTTTGCTTCATCTCTCATTGTGGGACATAAATTTGCTGTGTGTCCTTTCTTTCTGCACCTATAACAAGTTAGTCTTTTGAAATCTTTAGGTACAAGAAACTTACCTTGATTTCCAATCATATTGGAGTTTGTTTCTTGCTTTAGAGTAGGTGTTTTGCCCTGTTGAATCGTAATGACAGATTGATGTGGTGCTTGTGAATCTAAATCACAACATGTAGTCTCTTGGCTTATCAACACAGCCGTTTTCTCCATAGTACGACTTGAACCTGCATCAACACCTTTTGGCAAAGACAAGTGTGATATGACAGAATTGGGAGTTTTAATTTTTGGTGTCAACATATCAATTAATTTGGAAAACATCTCGTCTATACTTTGTGACGTTTTATCTACTTGTTTTGGAGGGCAATTGGCAGCAAAATGTCCTCTCTTATGACATTTATAGCAGGTAGGATTTTTCAAGACTGAGTTAGAGGACTTACCTCGATTCACTTTTCCTTGTAGTTCATGTAAGAGTGTTCCGGGTGAATCTTGTTGAACCTCTTTTACTTGAACAAACTGCTCAGCCTTTATTGGAGTCTCCCGGGTGCATGAAGACGCTCTCCTTGGCTCATGGTTGTGTGCATTCATTGGCTGAAAGATAGGCTGCAGTTTTGGTGTAGTCACCACTTTCTTTGGCGTTTCCATGTATAAGGGCTTGGTGGTGCGAATACGGGGCTGGTACTTCTTTGTAAACTCTCTATACATTCTGGATTTGAGAGTTCCCCAATCAAGAACAGCTTTGGTAGTGTAGTAAGTAGCAGCATCCTCTCTTAACCACCATTCATATGCATCTCCTTTAAGTTTACTAAGGGCATAGTACAGCTTTTCTTCTTTAGGTATGTTGTTTGAGCGCAACCACTGCTTCATGTTGGTCTCCCATCTCAAATACACCTCAGGGTCTTTACTGGTTCCTGTAAAGATTAAGGAATTAGATGTGTAATCACACACCTTGTTAGATCGCTTCTTTGGGCTGGCTGATGAGGTGCGAGTATGCACTTGGTATGAGGCAACTCCGTGGTGGCTAGAATTCTCTTTGCGCTTGGGAGAACGGTACTGGTATCCTACATAAGAATCTCCTTCACGTTCATACTCATCTTCATAAACATAAGGATTCGGTTGAATCCAAGTTGTTGTTGCGGTTTGAGGCTCGGTATGGTGCTGGCTTGTAGGGAAACGGTCTGGTGGCTCTGGTTCATGCTCTTCACCTCCTGGTTCTTCCTCATACTCAGAGCTGGCGTAGTCATCTCCATACCATGGTTGAACTCCATAGTCACCATCTTCTCCAACTAGGTTTTGGTCTCCTCCATGGCTTGAATCGGATTCATAAGAGTAAAAGTTTTCCTTTGCCATATAATAGGACGTCATGACTCTCTTTTTCTCCTAGGAATATCTCGTAACACAAGACAGAAGAAGAGGAATCAAAACGTAATCAATTGAAGGAGAAAAAAGAATTTTGCAAATAACAAAAATAAGGAAACAATGAAAAGGGAATATTCTTATTTTCTTTTTCTTTTTAATTATGACAACTCAAATTGAAAACAGAAACAATAATATCAAATTTTTAATTTTTATTTTCAGAGTTTATAAAAATAAATTTCAGAAATTAATTAAAAATAACAAAATACGAATTTTTTTTTTTGGCTTTTCTTTTGATAAAACAAAATAAACAGCAAAACTCAAAAAAAAAAAAAAAAAAAAAAAAGATAAAGTGAAACGAATTCACCTGGGTTATAGGAGCTTTTAGCTCTGATACCAAATGATAAAAGATTGGAACTAATCCAACTTATGATCACTCAATGATCAAGAGATTCCAAGCTTAATCCCGCGGAAGGATGGAAACGACGTGGAGATAGAATGATTGACTCGCTCAATCAATGGGTTAATCGACTCACTCGATCAATGAACGAAAGAAGGTTGTTGAACTTATCAACAATCTTGATCCGCAGATTCAAATAGGCCTAAGAGACTCACTCACTTAAGACTAATGAATAAACGACAAAGACTCAAACTTTGACAAGAAGAAAATGTTCTTATTACTTTAATATGATCAAGGGTGAATAAAAATGTTACAAGTGACATGAGCTTTATAGGCTCGACCTCTAGGCATTTCTAACCGTCTAATAATTCAAAAAGGAAAGAAAATACACGATCAAATGAATGAGAAATATCAAAGGGATTGTCTTTGATATAATGTAGCCGTTAGGCTTGAATGCTTGGTCCAAAAAGGGAAACTCGTGGGCTTTTATATCTTGAAAGCTTCTGGATGATTCCATGGCTTATTAATCTTCTAATAACTCCCTTAAGTCGCACCAAATCAGAAGATAGCCGTTGGGGTTGGGCTTTGAATGCTCTCGGGTCCATATATGGTAACTCTTGGTGTATGATTAGGCAAGATTGAATCCACTTAATACAATGGCTGAGAATGAAGCTTGAGGTGATATTAGGAGCCTCTAGTTGTATTAGAAACTCTCCTGGACGCCAAAGTTTGGTTTGCAAGTGACTAAACCCGTCAGCTTCCAAATAAGGCAAGCCGAGAATCATCTGGTTTGGAAAATTAATATCTCCTAAACCAAAATCGGTTTTGACTTGATTCCAACTCGAAGAGCTCCTATGATGAGTCAAGAATGCAGAAACATTCACTTCGTAGCTTAAATCTTTCTTTTCGGGTCGGAATCCTCCAATTACTCCGTATATGTCCAAATCGGGTAAGCTGGGAATCACCCGACTTGTAAATGGAATAACTCCTTCGTGTGAACTCTTTTTTGGCTGATTCTTCTTCGAGGTGCTCGGTATTTGAGCTGAGAATGCATTCCAAGTGTTCGCTGGGCAGGATGAATTGATCTTGGACTTCGTCTGGACTGAACAAGGCTCAGGGGTCTTCTCGGGTAGGCTGAATTGGCTTTGGCCTGAAGTTTTGGATAAAACTTGGTTAAAAATCCCACTTGGCTGCTCCTGGGTTGTTGCTTCTCGCCCATAATCTTCTCCATGGTTGGTTCTTGGGTTGATGACCGCATCAACATGTTTTGATTTTCATAATTGGTTTGTTTTATGTGTGTCTATTATGTTAGTAATTATCACTTTTTTTCTTCAGATCTGGTACATGCATAAACAATTTGGATCGTGGAATTACAAACAAAACTCGAATGAAACTAAGGTATTTCTCTAATTCGATTTCCTATACACTTCTCAAAAATAATAATTTGTTTATATTGTTTTTTTTTTCTTTTGTCCCACGAAAATAATTACCCTAATAAAAAGATTAATTAATTATGTCAATGGATGTGTTCGGGTACGATCTAAAATTATCAGATTTTTATAATTTCTTTTTCTTTCGTCTATTTTTTTTTATAATTTAGATATGATTTTAACTAATATTAGATTTTATTGTTTTGAAGGATATGTACAAAATAGTGGACATTGTTGTATCGTTCCTAAAATCGGTCATCGTTCCTAAGATCATGCATGATTGTTCCATCGTTGCTTCATAGTCTTTCTTCAATTATCGTTCGATCGAAATTTCTCACGAGCGTAAACATGATTTGGAATCTGGCGAGAAAGAGGAGAAGCAAAAGGGAAGAAACAAAAGAAAACATGCCTAACCATTCATCAATATGGGTGGAAGACATTGAGAGAATAGGGTTTCAGAATATTATTAGGGTTTCTGATGAGAACGTGATACAAAGATGAAAGATATATATAGGATTAATATATATTATAATAATTATAAGTAACGTTTGATTTTTTATTTTTTTTAAATCCAACCGCTACCGCCCGCAACCGCAAATGCTTGCGGGAAGGAGCTTTTGAAATTCAGCGATTTCGAGCGGTTTGAAGCGGTACGGAGCGATTTCTATGATTGGTACCAACCGCTAACAACCGCAACCGACCGCTAGCAACCGCTAGGAGGGTGCTAGCGGGAGAACCAATCAAGCCCTAAGTAGCTATACATTGACAATCTACTATACATTTTTGCAGCAGTTTTTGGGGTCCCCAATCGGGTCGGATTTTTTGATTTTGACCCGGAAACAAGTCTCTCGGATCTTACCTTAATTATGATTTTGACCCGAAATCTCTCAATCGAATCCTACCATATTTGATGCTCCCTACATTCAAGGCAAAAAGCATTTAGTTTCTCATAATTGAAAGATATGGAGAATATATATAGTTATAACAAATTGATCCAAATCGTTTCCTAAATAGGTGCTAATGAATTAAGTGCAAAACATTTTTCTTTCCTAAATAAAATGAGCTATAAAAATTTTGGAATCAATCAACCTTAAATACTTGGAAATGTCTCATATAAAAACGATTTTAACGATAATATCCTAAATTGGTTAAGAGTATATGACGATTTAAAGATTTTGAAAGATATTCAAACCTTGCTAATCAAGATTATGTTTATTCTCTAACCCAAAACCCTACTAACCTATCAAAACTCTATATATAATAGCTCATTTCTCCTACCTCTAAACACAAACACCAATACAATTCCGATCTCTAGCTTAAGGTCAAAAACCTTACCAACACCAATGGCCACATCCTTTGCTTTCTCTGTATATGCACTACCTCTGCATATTTTAGATCCACAACTGAAGCTGACTGAATCTGGTACACTGTCTTTCACTCCAACGGCCACAGTTTCAAAGCATTTGATGTGGTCCATCAACATACATTGATATATAACCTCAGAAGCTTCTTTCTGAATTTTTCCTTTTGTGTCTTCCACACCTCTAAGCTGATACCTAGCTGCAAACTATATAGTGGTATGTGGTTAATAACCATTTTCATGAATCTAACAACATTCTTAACATATAATCCTATATAACCAAAACTTGATTCTACAAACAATCTCTTTCTTACCTACACGGGTTTTGATAGTATATTGTCTTTATCATTGACAAACCCTTCAACAAGCTTTCATATTGTTTCCCGAAGTTCTTTCTCTGTCAAACCACAAGTGGCTGCATCAATCGATTCATAAGTTATGTTTTTTCCTGTATGACCAAACTGTAGAAATTGGTTTCACAATCGAATCGTAATTCGGAATAAAGACATGCAAAATGAAATCGTCTTTAAAAATAAACCTGTGTACAAACAACAAATCTTTGTTTGGAAATCAAATAATTCGATACGATTGAAATTCTCTTACCTATTGATTCAACTTTGAACATGTTCTTCGGAACCGATTATAATCCTTGAATAGGAAATCATGTAGAATGGAATCGAATTGGAATTTGATCGGCGAGACACCAAGCCTGTTGTCGATTTTGAGTTTTACATATTTTTGTGTTTTTTTTGTTTCTCAGGAAACCATCAATTTCTTTTCTTTTCCAATTTTTCGTTTCCCTTTAATTTTTTTCTGAAATAATATGCACACAAAATATCTATTCAGTTTGGGTTTTGTTCTCTTGGCATATTTGGGCTTGCCTTTTGTTTATTGGGCTTGAAATGATTTATTGTTTGTTTTGTGTGTTTTAGTTATAATAAAATGATGCAACAAAAGAAAATTACATTATTAACACACATATACAACACAATCTACAATTATGCTAACAAATATATTTGATGCAACAATCAATTTATAAATAAAAACATTGATTTTAAACTATAGATATATAAATAATCGTACCATTTAGTACAAATACTTGGTTATTTTTAGATATAATACTATGCTAAGTTTAACGATGAATATAATTTTAATCCCTTTAAATTAAATTTACTTAATTTTGTACTTTTTAATAGTAAAGTAAATACATTTAGCTTAATCGTATAAATATTTAACTATATCAAAGCCAAATAATAATACACTTATAATATCCCAAACTTACACCTTATTACAAACCAAACACAATCAATCATAAGTTTATAAACAAAAAATACTAAATCAAATATATACAACAAAATCATCAGTAAATAAACAAAAAAAGTAAGAAAATTATTTACCCCGCGGTGTACCGCATGTCATATCATCATATTTAGATTCTATAAAAATATAATATTAATATAATATTTGAACTCTATAAAAATTAAACTTATATATTATGAGAACCATTTGAAAGCAAACTTTTAAATTGATTCGAATTATATATCTTTAAAATAAAGTACTATTAAAAAGAAAATAACAAAATGATATTTAATTTCACGGGACGGGGTTATATGGTGGGATGGGTTTGGATCTATATTAATACGAGACAGTATACCACGGGTGAAATCCTAGAATTAAGAATCAAAATACAATTATACAATTTTCAACACTAAACAAAACAAACGATATTACCAAAACAAATACAACCTATAATTTAAATTATTTTGTAACAAAAAAATTAACCCGCGGTGTACCGCGGGTCATATCCTAGTAGTGATACAAAAATATAGTGTTTATTACTAACATTAACACATTTTTAGGTTTGTGGAGTTGTGGCTGAGTCTAACTGACCAACTATAAGTAGTTCCAGCAGCTGCGAGTGACGACGACACCTTTTCCTGTGGAAAAAAAACAATAATATATGAAAGATTGTATTTTGAAGAATTGTATTTAGAATAAGAGATAGTACTATACCTCAATAACATGAATCTTAGAATGTAAAGAACTGAACTTGTTCTGACACAATATCTTCAAATCTGATATTGCTCCAGAAAGTGACGTGCGAGTAGAATTGAAGTTGTTCAGAGACCATTCCTTGAGATCTGACACAGCATTTTCTATGTTTATCTCTGAGTGGTTTTGAAGTTCCCATACAGTTCCTTGTAACTTTCCATCCATTTCCTGCATCATTTTTGCTAAAAGTTGAGGACCCTTCTCATCACTCTCTTGACCCTTCTCATCACTCCCTTGACCCTCCTCATCACCACTCTCTATCTGTGTAGGTTCCGACTGTTGAAGGGACTCATGAAGATAAGAGGAGAAGGGATTGTTATTCTTATTGCGTTTTCTGGATTTTCTGGTTTCTGAGATAACTTGCTTTCTGGCCTCTCTTTTAGCATGTCTTCTACCTTTTTTTTTAGATTCCGCCGACCTGTTTCCGTTAGAATTGAAGGCTCTTCTAAAGGAAAATTTTTAGGCACGTTCTCATCTATGCTCTGTGTAGATATAAAGTCCATTTCATGAACTATCTTCTACAAGGAATCAACAACAGAATCACTTAGTTTCATTTATTTTTTTATCGGACGCATATTTTGCACTGGATGTCTCCAATCCTCAAGCGTACAACGAGCGAAGGCCTCATTGTACTCGATGTTGTCTTCTTCCTCTTCTTCTTCCTCCCAAGCAGCTCCATCTCTCAAAGAAGCTCCATCTTCATCCCAGTATCCATCATCCTTTGAATAGGATTATCAAGCTCAGAGTTTTCATTGGAGGTGATGACAACTACCAGATGATTTTGAGGCACGTTCTCTTTAGAAGCTACCTCCTGCTTTGCTGCTAGCTTGTTACACTTCTTTCTCGCCTTATTCTTCATATTTCTTATGGTTCTTGCACTCAGCTCTTGTGAGGACTCTTGCTGCTTCTTGTCTTGTGGTTCACTCATCCTGATGATGCAGAGGCTTGCTCATCCTGGTCTTGTTGACCTCAGTGCCGGTTATTGGCATGTGCAAGTGGTGCATTTGCACCGGGTCCAACAAATTTAAGGTCCAAATTCATAGTTTTTCTATTATTTAACTATTTAATTATGCTGAAATTTTATAAAATATCTATATGTAAAGGTCCCAAAATTCTATTTTAAAAGGTAATATTGAGGCCCAAAATTAATAAACAAAAATAACATGTCCAAATAGCTATAAAATACAAAATAATTTATGAAATATAACTTTTTGTAAATATATATATATATATATATATATATATATATATATATATATATATATATAAATTTTTTATTAAAGATAGGATTTTTTTTGTATGGCACCGAGTCTTACCGATGAGTGAGCCGGGCCTGGTTGACCTCCTGATATAAATCTCAGTATATCGGCTTTATCGTCGCTTAGTTTCACATCTTGTTCCACATCTCATACTGTAAAACCCAAATTCATGTACAAGTTGCACCAAATTCTGTAGTGCTTGTTTCTCCATGTCTGACAAAATTGAGATCAAACAAATATGAACAAATAAACAATTGAAACTATTATGAGAAACTCATGTCAAATCTCCCAAAATTCGCAATGGATTACCATAAACAACAATCAACTATAAATTAATATATAGAAAATTCAGATTATCAGAAAATTCATAAATCTAAATCGAAGATTATCAGAAATTGGATTATCGCTAAGTATAAACTAAACCTAAACTAGAAAACTCTTAAAACCATGAATAAGCTAATGGATTATGAGGAATCGCAATCGATTATCAAAAATCCAAATCGATTATCAGAATACATACTTGTCCTCTTAAAGATGATAATCGATGAGGAGCAGATAGAACTGCTTTAAGCAAATCCTCCTCTCTAAGCCACAAAACAAACTACAGAGACAGAGACGAAGGAGAGAAGAAAAAGTAAAATGATGGATCTAAAGAAAAAGTAATTGATCGGAGAAGAGAATGAGCAAAACTAGTGCTTCAAGCTACAGAGTTTGCGTTTGCCGCTATCATTTTTTTTCGAATTGTCACTAGACAACAAAATCAGTTACTACCTTGCTTTTATGGGCTTTTAAGCCCATTGACAAAAATACGACGCCGTTTAATTGGTATTTTTTTAGTCTCACTTCTTTCGTTGACGTTACTTGATACAATTTAAAAGAAAAAAAAAAAGAAGAAGGAGAAACTAGTTCACCAAAACATTTGAAATTTATTTTAAATATATTAATTACTAATTTCACCAAAAAAATCATGGAATTTCTCACTTTTTTTTTGAGTTAAGCACAAAGATCTCACCAGGTAAATGGGGTTTTGAGAGAAGAGAAGAGTTTTCATGAAGAGGAGCAAAGTAAATCTGACTTTTGTACATCTCCTTTTGTGTCTCGAATCTCTCATTCTGCTTTCAGTTGAGAACTGAGAAGAACAAAACCAAAAAAAAAAAACTCAGAAAGAGTCGACTGAACAAGGTTCCATGCGGACTCAGAAAACGAGCGCTGGGATTGAGAAAAAGCTTTCAACTTTTAGCACTTTCCTATAGAGTCTTCTTTATTTTAACCGGGAACCGACCGGTTGAACCAGCAAATCACTCTAAAAAGGGGAAAACTAATGTTGGGCCTATTAGAGTCATTGGATTATTTGGGCCTGTCCAATTTTTAAAGTCATAGAATTATTCAGGAGAGGTCAACAAGTTGACGCAACGTTTTGATGACGGAAGGGAGGGAAATGGGTTTCGGTGTACGACGATGATGACTTGAGTTTGAAGTATAAGTGGCCAAGCTACGTTTGAGTGGAGGGTACCGGAATCTGCTGTAGCCGGAGTTTATAGAATAAGACATTATGGAGCTTCTAAGTCACTGTTTGGATCCATTATTAATTTCTCTAGTTCTTCTAGCGCCTTCTTAGTATGACATACTATTTATATACTACAATTTGACTAAACATATCGCTGGATGGTGTATTCTTTATGAAATAAAAGAGAAGAAAAGTTACTTATGCTACACACAACAACAAGTGGATGATGTAATGTGTCAATTAAATGAAGAAGCCACTATTGGTGTTTTACACAACTTGGAGAACCAACACCACTTTTTCTCACATCATTTAGTTATCTCACTTTTACAATTTTACACACTTCTCTTGTGAGTTTTAGTTACAAATACTATCCGACAAAATTCTCCATCTCACTGTAACTTTGAGGACCTTAAAGCTAGGGCTTAGGAGGCTCCTTGGAAACGCATTTTCAAGGAATCCAAATAGCATTCTGTGAAAACATCTTGTAACACCCCGTTCCCATGTTATCGGGTTAGTTTGTTTGATATAATGATGTAGCCCACTAAAGGCCCAAGTGAAACAAACCACTAAACCACAAAAAGGTTTTATAATCATGTGTAATGTGCATATATATATATATATAGTAGAACCTCTATAAATTAATACTCTATAAATTAATAACCTCTCTAAATTAATAAATTCTTCCGGTCCCGAATTGGGACCAGTGTAAAATATGACATAAATCGATAAATTAATAAGATAATAATTTTTTGAAAATCTCATGTAAACATATGGTCCCATCTATATTATAAATTAATAATTGTATTAACGTATCAATATATATATATACATTATATAAATTTATATTTGTTATATATGAATTACTATAATATATATTTAAAATATTATATGTAAAAAATTTAATGAAATATGACTCTATTATACGAAAAAAGTTGTTGTTGTTTTTTAAACTTATTAATTGTTTCTCTACTTGTATTTAGTTTTTAAAAGATAATGTTTATAAAGAAATTTTTTTTTAGATAGAATTTTTTTTTAGAAATTACAAAATTAGTAAAATCTCTCTATAAATTAATCGATAAATTAATACCTCTCTAAATTAATAAAATTTCATGGTCCCAACATTATTAATTTATAGAGGTTTTACTGTATACTAGATCATAAACCGTGCTATAGCACGGATGTGAATTGTTTTTAAAAAAATTAAATTATAAAGGTGTATTAAAAAGCAAATAATATAATAAAATCAAAATTATAAAATTTATATCATAGCATGTGTAATTTTATTTGTTAATAGGATTAAATGTTGTATTATATTTATTTATGTGTGAAAATTATTTTCTTAATAAAAGATTAGATAATATTGTAAAGTATATAAAAATGTTGAGAGATATATATAAAATTGGGCCAAGTTGGGTTCAAAATATTAAAGTTGCAAAATAAAAATAGGCCCAATCTTTAAGTAATCCACTTTGGTTTTGTTTTAATAATAGCATAAATGATTTAAAAAACATAAAATAATGTTTTCGAAAAAAAAAAAGACAGCAAAAAAATGAAATAACAAAAAAAGGACCGCTACTGCTTCGTTTCCGATTTCTGATAACGGAGAGAAGTCGGCATCCTTGTAATAAACATCTTTCGACGATTTTGATTTCTAATTCTTCTTAATTGAGCTTCCCAGATTGATAAATCCATGCAATTTCATTCCTCTGAAACAATTTCGGAATTGAAGAAATCAAGAACTATAGTTCATCGATTATGTTCCAGATCAGTGGAATTAGAAATTCGTCTTAAAGGTACATCGAATTCTCAGGTTTAATCGTAGCTATTATAAAAAAATCGATGAATATTGTTCTTCAATTGATTAGTGATTGAATCATGAAAGTTGTAAGGAATTCAACAAATTATAGAGACAATTTGTTTATCGTGGATTCAAAATAATGTAATTCAATATGGAAAATCTGGATTGGATCTAATCTTATGACTGTGTTTTACATTGGTTCAAATATAGATTATAAACCATATGCTTTGCAATCTTAACTTTTTTCAGATTCAACAATTGATATCAATTAAGGATCAAGCTTGATTAATTACATCTCTAATCTGAATATGAAATTATGTGCAGGTTTTTGGTACAGACATGTACATGGAGAAAGAGTAAATCAATCTAATGAAGACAATCTAACCAAAAATTATGAGACGGCATGCAATGAGCTCTGTTGAAACAGACTATTAAGGTTAGTACGGCTACCTAACTCATAAAGCTTTTAGAAACATAACTCATTAAGTCTTTCAAAACATGTTGATTTGATGCATTTGATTAATAATGAAATAAATGTTCAATGAATTTAAAAATTAAGCAGAGTTATAGGAAAGTTTATATAACATCAGAGTTTCAATTGAAATCTAAAGAATTAAAGAAATTTGAAATGAGTTTGTTTCCAACTCTTATTCAACAAAAGATTAATGACTGCATCTTCTGTGTTATCGTTTAAGCACTGCTATGATGTTCAAAACCTGCAAATGATAGAAATAATAAAATTTAATTCCTAAATGCATAATTAGTCAGTTGTAATCTGCACAAAAACATTAGACTAACTAAAATACAGAAATAAGTTATAATTAGTGTTGAAAGTTACCTGAATGAAAAGCTATCAAATCTTCTCTTTTTCAGTACTGGCTTAACGAAGGTTTTGGAAGACTTCTTTAAAAACAACATTCATTGTTTTGGTCTGAGGTTTACCTTTCTTGTCGGTGATAAGAATCTTCAAACCTGATTTTGACGTCACTCTAGATATTGCCACATATAGTTGCCCATGTGAAAAAACCGGCCTAGGCAAATAAAGTCCAACATTGTCTAGTGTCTGTCCTTGACTCTTGTTTATGGTCATGGCAAAAGCTACAGATAGGGGAAATTGCCTACGTCTCATTTTGAAAGGCAGTCTTGCATCTGATGGTGTTATGAGCATCCTAGGAATAAGAACAGTCTTACCAACTTTATTACCTGTAATAACTCTAGCTTCGATAACTGTATCTGCCATTTGAGTGATCTGTAGTCTTGTCCCATTGCATAAACCTTTGTTAGGATCCATGTTTCTGATCAACATGACTGGACAACCAATTTTAAGGCGCAAACAATGGTTAGGCAATCCAGAAACTCTGATACTGTTTAGAAAATCTGGAGAATAAGCCTCATTATTTGTAGAACTTGTATCAGCGGGGTCTATACTGTCAGAGCTTAGGTAGATTCTTTCTTCACCTACAGACAGAAGGAAAACAATTGTAAATAACTAATAAAGCTGTTTTGAAATTTAATTAGCTAACTTAAAAAATACTAACAGATGTTGATGGAAGTAGTTACCATTCACCATGTTCAACATATGCTCATTTATGGAGTTCACATCTTCATTAGTAGGACAAAGAATAGCTCTTCCTTGAAAGAACTTAGGATCATTCTCGTCCATAAAATTATTTCCATAAACAGCCTGTATAATTGATTCGACCGGATCATGATCCTGAGTAATGAGAAACTCTTCTGGGATATCAATCTGAGCAATTCCATCATTAGGCTGAGCAATTTTACCATCCCCAACATCTAATATCCACTTTGAAAATTCCTCGATATTGCGCTTTTCATGCTCACTAATGTTTGCGAGAAGTCTCATGTTTTTTGTTAGCTCCAAAACTTTGCAATGCTCCCATATATAAGATGAATTTAATGCAGCAAAAACAATTTCCTCCCTACCAGCACCATTGATCACTGGTAATACCTGTCTGAAATCACCTCCAAAAACGATAACCTTCCCACCAAAAGGCTTATCATCTGGATTATTCATAATATCTCTCAAAGTTCTATCCAAAGACTCAAAGCAATGCTTGCTCATCATAGGAGCTTCATCCCAAATAATAAGTTTGGCCTCTGTAACTAACTCAGCAAGATCTGTTCCACGTGAAATGTTACATGTAGACGACTCATTAGGATTTAAAGGAATTCCAAACCTTGAGTGTGCAGTTCGACCGCCATCTAATAGCAGAGCAGCAATGCCGCTAGATGCGACATTTAAAGATATGTCTCCTTTTGATCTAATAGCAGCAGAGAGTAACTTCCAGAGAAAAGTTTTCCCAGTACCTCCGAAACCGTAAACAAAAAACACTCCGCCTTTGTCATGTGTCACAGCATCCATTATCTCATCATATATCTTCTTTTGCTCTGAAGTCACCTTAGCTAACCATTCGTCATGCTTTTCTTGCAAATATTCACGGTTGTACTTGCGTTCATCCAACAAAAAATGGTTGCATTTTTGTACATCTTCCGAAGAAACTTGTGGCATCTGTCTCCATCTTGTAAGTGAAGTTCCATTTTTGGTTAGCAGCCTGGCTATATCTTGTAAACAAAATTCCTTTTTTTCCTCATCACTTAGAATAAGATCTGCAAATTTAATAAAAACATAACAATAAGATAAATTAGAAATAGATATCAAATCCATCATACGAATAATTCACGGTTTAAAAGGAAATTGATATCCAATTCAATCACACAACAATAGAAAAAAAAATGATATAAGAGAGAGACCTGGTCGATTCCATTCTTTTCTTTTTCTGCGTTCTATATCCTCTGATAGAATCTTCCAGGTTGTCTCCCACACTATCTCTGGCTTGCTTAAGCTGTCTGAAAGAAGCATGATGACAAATAGCCTACGAACATATTTTGCAGAGCACCAAAAATTGGCATCTTTAATACCCTTTATGTACTCCTTGTCATCATCTAGCAAACCTAAAGCGAAAACCGCATCCCTGAAGGTTTCGTGAACAACACCTTTCACAGTTTTGAGATCATTATAACATGTAACACCTCTGCAGATGTTTAAGAGTATTCTCAAATAATAAGCATCCTCTATTGCACGTGGAACAAAGTTAATTCTTCCAATAGCAAATCCCCTTTCTCTTGGTGAGAATTTTTTCTCTTTGCCATTCCAAGTGAACATATTTGGAATTTCTTCATATAAAAGGTTTGTTGGATCCGGAGCTTTCTTTGGTTTTTTTTTCCGATTTGAATTGACTATTGGATTTGGAATCTTCTTGTTAAGCTGAAACCACGCCAAAAACTGTGTAGCTTCAGTACTTAATCGAGTCATAACACTCTCTGTTGTTTCACCTTTCTTGTAATAAATTTGTTGTTTTCCTTGTTCATGGAAGAAAAGTTTAACAACTGGTGTAGTCCGATGGTGTATAGGAAATTTGAAAATTCTCCACATAGCTTCGCAAGCAGATACGTACCTGTAAAAAATATACAACAAAATAAGTTACAATTCATATAGTTGCCTGAATGATATATATGACTTCTAAAGTAATGACGATAATAATGAAATAACCTGCAATCAAAAAAATCTTGAACTTCGTCCTTTCCCTTGGTACCAGTAGTCTTTCCCGGATTTGGATTAGAATCAGCATTTGCAGTATCCTTGTCTCGTGGCTCAACAACAAATGTGACACGGTCATGACCTTTATGAACATACTTAAACAGATACTTTATTGACCCTGATTGGTTGCACCACTCAACGTTAATGTGCGCATTATAACGAAGGGATAGCTTCTCGTTATATGGGATCACGTAACGATTATCGCACTGAAAACCATTCTTCTCAATGTAAATACCAGTGTTACGTCTTCTATAAACTGGAAACCCATCATCATCAACCCTAGTATTGTTGGTAATCTTTTTTGGAAAAAACTTAGAGCATTTACCATTCACCATACATGGTGAATTAGGAAAACCAGCACCACATGGCCCATGAATCATACAGTCTTTAACGACCTCATACAGTTCTCGTTTTTTCACCTTATCTGGAATTTCAGCAGATATAACTTTATCAATGTCTTCTGCTGTAGCAAACTTACTGGTGGCATGCATGAACAACAATATGTGCGCATGTGGAAGGCCTCTTTTCTGAAACTCAATTGTGTACATTGCTGCGAAAAAAAAAACATAACATATAAATCATTAAACATTTAGGATATATAAATGACAGGTGCTAATAATTTAGATAACAGATTCAAATAATAAATACCTGAAACTGTCTTCCCAAGTAGCTTCTTGGTAGTTAGATCATACATTAGGTTATCTAACTTCATCTTGAATATCCTAGAAATGATGTCTGGTCTATCGTCAGGCTTCAAATTCCTCTCTTTACAGAATCTAACTATTTCAGGCCACTTTGAATTGCAAGTAAATGTTATGAAAAGATCTAGAAATCCAAAGTGTTTGCAAATAGCCATTGCATCCAGATAATTGTTGGTCATGTACCGTGGTCCCCCTGTAAAAGAAGCTGGAATCCTAAATTCTTTACCTTGATTATCCAAATCATTGTTTCCAGCATTAGACGCATTTTGAATAGATTCTAAGTTAGAACTCCGAAACTTTGGTTGATTCTTCTTAATATATCTGAGCCTGTTTGACTCAATCATAGTGTAAGCATCAACAATGAACTGCTGAAGCAAGCGCTTGGAACGAAGTAAGACATGTTTCTCATGTTTCCTTTCTTGAAGACGGAATGCAAACCACTGTCTCATACTTACATCTTTCTGTTCCTTGTCACTGCCACGGCCATTTGTTTTAGCTTTCTTGATACCAAGAGTATAACCATTTTCCCCGCGTGCGAATAACAGAGGATATTGTAGAGCAAGGTAGGATTTATGCATTTCACTTATTCTTTTTAACTTCCCAGAAGTTTTCTGTAGAACAATATCACGTTTATCCATATTTTCATCAAAATCCCCTGGAATTAAGGCAGCAACTTCAGATGCTGATGGCATATTATAATTCCTGCCATCACCGGTGTGAGCGGCAATAATTCTCATATGAAAAGGCTCTTCTGCGTTTGTATTAAATCTGTCTCTTGCAGTTCTAAACGCCTGAACATGAGGATTGACTTGATCTAAAAGCTTGATGATACTGTCGATGATTTCCTTTTTGAACCTGTTCTTTCCCTGGTCGTTTTCAGATTCCTTCCCTTTACTAAATAAACATAGTTTGGGTTATCAGATATATTAGTGATAAACTAAAGTAAATTAGCTTATAAAGAAGAGTGAGTAAGAGAGAAAATACCTCATTATGTTGTATCTGTTGTCAACCTCGTTTTCAGTATCTACAATATAAAGCTGTTGAAACTTTGGATAGTCACCAGCTTTAGGCTTCAGAGCACCTATGAGATGGTAGTTTTCACCTTGAATTGCAAACATCTTCGGCCCACGACCCTTAGTAAGACAATGATCTATTTTACCTCCAATAGATGTAAATGAGAACATCATGTTGTAAGGTCTGATGTTTTCTCTAAAATGTCTTGAGAGTTCATCATTACTGGTAAGCAAATGCCATAATAATTCAGGTGAATCCTTAAAGGATGGTAATACGATTTGACCTTGCATACAGCACAAAGAAAATTTAGGATTGTTGGTATTCCTCCTCTTGTTTAGGCGTTCCCCATACCAAAAAATAGCACCACATTTGTCACAACTATGAACTGGATCACCTTCATCGACATAAGCTGGAAAAAACCAAAAAATTAATATAGGTTATAGTATTGTACTGAATTTTTAAAATTGAGTCTCATGATTGAGTTAATATGTATATTGTACCACTCTTTCTGTTTTGACGATTAGTAGGTAAAGGATTTGGTTTTCCAAAAGCCTTTTCAAACATAGTAAGTATGTCAAATTTATCTTTAGCTTGATAAATAATGTCATCTGTGATTTGAGAAACGTCGTCAACACGGTCATCTTCATCTGAGGATGCATTTGATGAATAATCTTCTTCACTACTAAAAAAGAAATCTTCTTGGTTGTTGTCTTCATAGTCTCCTGTTAATATTGGAAACAAATTTTAAAAATATGATTCTTTATAAGATTTTTAAAACATGACAAAGGTCTTACCTTGTGAGGAAGCTTCATAATTTGAAAAATCAGCATCTTCATCTGTATCTGAACTGTTACCATTATCTTCTACATAACTCTGATGAGAGTGAAGGAGATCATCATAAAACTGATTGTTTTGTATTGATGATCCGGATCCTCTTGTAGTACCTGTAGACAAATACCAAATGATAAATCCCTATATGTATTAGTCATAGATATTAACATGTATCTCTTAAGACATCATCATCCACAAAAAAATAATGTGATATAGTACTAATAATGATTTATAACCTGATAAATTTCCTTTGATTCTTTTTTTGGCAGAAGATGCAGGAGCATAATCATCATTATGCGTATAAGAAGATTGACTCAAGAGAGGAGAATCATTGATTTGAGTTGAGGTAATCTGGGATGTATTGGATTTAGTACCTGACTCCTTAAATACTGTTTATAGAATTAGCTCTCTATATTATGTCAAATAAATGAAATAGGTTCTAAACATAATTCTCACAGCAATATTATTACTTACATGAAATAGGTGAGATATTTCTTGGCCTCTTTGCATTACGGTTATGATAAGGAGTGCTTCTCTGATTTAAATTGTCTATTGCAGTGGACGACAACGGTGTTCTTTGGTCAGATGGTGATTGTCCAGAGGTATTGCGTGGTGAGTTCGATATGTCTCCCAAAATTCTTCTAAAAACTGAATTGACTGCAACATTATTGCTGACATTACTTTCTCCTGAACCTGGAACATTGTTTTCATCGATTACAGTAGATGTTGGTCTTATTCTAACAGGAGTTTATGTGACATGAGGATCAATTTGACCCCTTGCTTCTTTCTTCTTCCTCATGAAAATGTGATTTCCTGAGGAAAAAATAGGATAGATTGTAACACAGATGTGATGATATACAAAATTTGTAGGAATATAATTGTAGATGTTTGATAGTATAACTTCTATGCTCTGTTTTACCTTTATCAAACTCTTGAATTTGTTCCGTAGTATAAGAATATAACAAAGTGAGTTTTTTTACTGTATGAGAATTTATGCATCTGAGTTGGAGAATGACTAAAGCTTGGATAAATACTATTGTACCAGATATGAGAATAAAATCTTGTTAGATCTGTCGATATATTCAATATCTGAAACTATCTTTTTAAAAAATTGAGTAATTTAAGATTCTTTATAAGTAATTAGTAACTAAATTCTATACTATCATGATTGACAGGATATACTAAATGAGAAGATCAAACAACAGGAAGCAATAATCTCGGAGCATCACTGGCTTATTATTCAGGTCAGCATCATTCAGAATGATTGATAGTTGAGTAAGTTAAATTTTTTTAGAAGTAGTTACTAACTAAATTATATACTTTCATGATTGACAGGATATATTATGATAAGAATATCAAACAATAGGGAGCAAGGATCTCGGATCATCAACCTATTATTGAGGTTAGTGTCATTCAGAAGGATCAGCTTATAGTATATTTTGCTCAATATAAAAAATTCTTTCTGTTCTCTGAAATTTAAAAACATAATTAACATAAAAAAGGATATTCCATAGCTTGTGCTAATAATCGATTTAAGCAATGCTTTTTTCACAGAAAGCTTAGGAATTAAGCAAAATAAAAGTAAAACACAGATAAGCAAAATAAAAAACAACTGAACCTAAGAGTCTAATTTTACAGATACGGGAATAGCACATTGCTTAAAAGAGTTAACAAAACAAAGCATTAAAGGAAGTCCAAGATAGATCATAACATAGGTGGAATTTGATCCACACAGCTGCAAATCTTAGTTAGAATCACCGTCTTCATCAGAAACATTGTCATTATCTGAGGATGCTGTTTCTGTATTTCCAGCAGTGAAAAAGCAGCTGCGAGAATAAATATAACTAACATAAGAATATAAAAACTTATATATAAATAAACCAATTTAAATTTCATATAGACTGTGGAAATACATGTAGCAGTCTCTGTTAATGTCAGAGAAATTTTCATCAATGAAAATTCTTGGACAACCTCCTTTCGTAATCAAGCAAGGTTTACCTAAAAACACACAAAAATACCATAATTAGTATGTACTGAAATTTGTTAGCAATATATGGATACAATAATCCATAATACAGTCAAATATGGATTAGGAATCATAAAATTAGTTTGGAGAACATCACCTCCAAACTCTGATATCCTCCAAAAACGCAGAACAACCATGATTGGTTGATTGTGATAATTCACATCACTTATTCTGCTAGAATACTTCATAACAAATTCTTCACAGAAACTTCCGGTTGCAACACAATTAATGGAATGGCCACTACATGTAATGATACATAATAAAAATATAATGACACTTTTGAAAATCTGTTAACTAATACAACTCATATAGACGTAGACTATATTGATTTTCCAATAAAACTTACGCAAGGTCCTTTAATGTAAAAGTAACATAGCTTGAATCCAAATCACTCCCTCTTTCAAGTAGTCTTCCAATAGGAGAGACACTCCTAACCACTCCAACAACATCTAAATATGGGAATAAGTCAAAAATTAGGATCTAAGAGTAAATAAAAAATAATATAAAAAATTTGAAACTCTAATCCAGAATCTTACCAACAACGAATTGCTTCTCTTCTTCTGATGGTTTATTGATCCTTGGAAAATCAAGACACTGCAGGAATTCGGAAGTGTATTTCTTTTTGTAGTAAGCCATAGTTGTCTTCTTATTAAAAGAAAGTTGGTAAGGATGATTAGAGTTCCTTTCATGGGATGAAGGTGGGATCACATCAAAATCCCAAAGAAAGTACCACTTTCCTTCTTTGAGATTTCTAGGAAAATTCCTCTTGTATGAATCTGGAGGAGCAACAGCATCAATTCTGGTACCCTGAAATATAAAACGTTAAAAAGATTTGTCTCCCTCATTATCTATAATAAATCTATATAAAAAATGATATAAAAAGGAGAAAATAACATATACCTTTTCATCTACCAAAATCATGGTAGTGTGATCATTAGGATGCTTGGGAGAATGATTCCAAATGCTCAAGATCTTAACAACTACAAACCATTCCTTCTTCTCAAGAGTTAAATCAGTTAAAAAATTATTCATTTGAAAAAGATTAGAGTAATCGGCTGAAAAGGATGAAAGCTAGAGATTTTTTTGTTTGTGGAAACTCTTAGGAGAACTTGAGTGTAATATATGTAGAAATCAATATATGTATTTATACACATCTTGAAAAGGCCAAACCTATTGCATGACCAATAGCAACAATTTAGAAAAGCCAAAAAAATCATTTTTATATATTACTAAAGTAGAGAAAACAAAACATTATATGTGACAACCAATTTGCAAAACTTGACCATTGCATATGATTGATGTATTGGCAAAAGTTAACAGCTTTTTTGGTTTTCAAAATTACTGTCTTTCTATGACATCTCAGAAACCTAATATAAGCTTAAAATACAATATCAAATAAGCTTAAAACTTGTAAGAATGGGGGGAGAGGGGGAGAGGGTGAGAGGGGGGGGGGGTTTACGAAACAAAATAATACATTCAATATAGAATATATAGAATCACAATGCTACAACTTTTTAAAATCTTTGCATTGGAAAACAGTTTTTTTTAGTATTTTCATTTCCAATATAGTTCATAACAGATTATAAGAGAAAGATTATTTGGTTAACAAAAAAAAAAACTATTCAGTAACTTATTTAAGTTGTAACGTACTGACATTAAAGGTCCATCATATTCACGAATGATATAAGTTCATAACAATGCAAATGATTTTTGGCAAAGTACATTTAAACATAATTAAAAGGCTCTGCAAATCTTAAAATTAAAAGATAGTCAAATAACAAAAAACAAAAAGAGATAACAGGAATATATCAAAGTACAAACTGATAAAACAGATGATTCAATTTTATCCTCCTAGCTTTGTCTTAGTTAGAATCCACTTCCTCCATCTGATCATCATTTGCCTCGGCGATTGCAAATGATCGACTAAATTATAAAAGCAAAGAGGAAATATTAGTTATCTTAATCTCATATTAATTAAAATATAAGAAAACCATAAAGTATGAAATTACATGTATCTGTAGTTATCGAAATCTGAAAATTGTTCATCAATAAAAACCCTTGAACAGCCAGCTACACTCATTAAGCAAGGTGACCCTATAGAGGAATTAACAAAGAGAGTTTTAGATTAAATAAATATGCATATATAGTTTTTGATCAAATTAATAGAAATAATGTAATTCAATATAGTTAAGCACCTTTTATTTCTGAGATCCTCCAGAATCGCATAACAACCACGATAGGATCATTGTTGTATCTAAGAGAACTTAAACGTGTAGACAATTTGTTAACAAACATCTCACAAGACTCTCCAACTGCAACACATATCATCTTTTTGCCACTAAAAATATAAATAACATAGAGATTATTCAGGTTAATACAATCTAGCTTCCTAAAATTCTAATGTAACAGTAAACATAATAAACAGAGAAGCTAAACTTACTCATTGTCCTTAATCTTGAACATCACATGTCTTGCTTCATAATCAGTTTGTCCTATACCACAGACAAAAGGCACTGTTCGAATGGGAGACACACTTGTTATCAAACCAATAGCATCTACACAGGAAAACAAATATATTCAGATTAATGACTCTTGACAATATATCTAAATTATGTATATAGAACTTACCAGTTACATACTCCTTTTCTTGTGTTCCAGCATATTTGATTTCATCATAATCAATGAAATCCATGTAATTGTTGATTGATCTAGGAGTTATGTGAACCATTTTTGTTTCCCACTTACATTGAATCATGAAAGGGTGCCAAGAGTATCTAGAAATGGGATTTTGGGGAACAACGTTGAAATCAGACATGAAGTACCATTCACCTTCTTTGAGATTCTTTTTGAAATTGTGTCTGTAGAGACCATTTGGGATTACAGCATCGATTTTGTTTGCCTACATAAGAGATTTTATAAGAGTTGTGATATTGTAAGATGTCCACAACTAAGTCTGTGATAAAACAAATAAAACTAAAAATAAACTATAACTCATAGGTAACACATACCTTCTCATCAACCAAAATCATGCTTGTAACCATACTCGAATTTGGTGTGGAATGAAGATTCCAAATACTCAAGATCTTTAAATGAACCTTCCAGTTCATTCTCTCGTTGTTCAAATCAGAAACAAAATCCATGGGATAGGAAGAGTTTGACATTTAGGTTTAGTTTTACTTCACGGTTGTCTTGTTAATGGAAGAGAAGAGAATTAGAGAGCAAACAAAATAAATATAAGTTGGTTAAAAATTTTGATAGTCTGGATTCTGATAATTTAAACAAATACTAATAAGTATAACATTCCTTTCAAAAAACTACTCAAGTGTTTTGTTTACGTTTTATGTCAGCTAGAAATGATAGACATTGGGTATATCAAAAGCCAAAAATCCGGTTTTGAATGATGACTATTGTTTTACAGTATAGGATTTTATTAGTTTTACTTCCCAATGAAGTATTTATATTATATGTATAGATGAATACAAATCATTTCGATAGTAGCTAATAATATATTTTATAGATTGTGTATCCATATTTTTCCAAAAGGCTTTTGATTGGTTTTGAGAAGATTTTGAGTGAACTGTTATATCAAAAGAAATCTATATACTTTGTCGTTTAGTAGCTCTTATGATAATAATTTAGAAAACATCAAACCAATGGAATATAAAGAGTTAAGGAGATTATAAAGAGTTATGAAATTAAAATGTTAAAGAGCAATTCATGAGAATAACTTGATAGCAAATGTAGGATAACATTGTTTGAAACATAAATAAAAAATTTATCAATCCGAAATTTGAATCATAACAACCTAAATAGATAAAACCAATGAAAATAAAACATCAATGGAACTTCCATCATCAGATTCTCTTAGTCATCATCATCTTCATGTTCATCTTCATCAGTGAAGCTAAGACTGTGAAATAACATAGACCAAATTAGTGTGTCTCCTTGTAACATTAATAGTCAATTGTATAATTGGTAAAAATGACACTTACACGTATTGTGGAATATCCAAGTCATAGAAAGTTGGATCAAGATACAAACGGGAACAACCAAATTGACTCATCAAGACATTTCTTCCTATAGAACAATTGTAAAATATATAATTTAGAAATAATAACTATTTCAAACACATAAGATAGTCTAATTAACAGAAGGAAACAAAGAATTTTTAGAACTAACCATCAAACTCTGTAATTCTCCAGTTGCGAAGAACAGCCACGATTGGTTCATAATTATAAGTAACCGAGTCGACCTTAGCAGACCAGTTGGTCATAAAGAAATCACAACACGTACCAACAGCAATGCACTCAATTATTCCACCCCTAAATGATATTTCATGAATTGCATTATGCTTATATGCTCTGAAAATATCAAAAAACATCTTTGATCTTACATATAGAAAAGAATATATTAAGAGAAAAACTTACATATTGTCCTTTATCTTAAAAGCCACAAATCTTGACTCATTGTCTGACCCTCCCCGAGGACACACATAAGGAAATCTTCGATCAGTATTGACACCAGCAATCACACCAATAGCATCTAAACTCAAAAAATGAACAATAAAAACCAACTATAATCAGTGTAATATAAAATATATGGATTCCACATTAAAAAAATTTCTAGAAATCTTTACCAGTCACAAATTCTTTATTCGATTCCATAGCATACTGGACTTCAATAGGAAAAACAAACTCAAAGAAGTTACTCCATGATCTCTGTTTCACAGGCCACATTCCTGTTTCCGAGATAAACCTGATTTCAAATAGAGATGGTGTATATCTGATTCTGTTCTCTGGTTGGATAACCTGGAAATCAGACAGATGAAACCAGAATCCTTCTTTCAGTAATGGTCGAAAATTCCAAAGGTATGTTCCAGATGGAATCCTTGCATCGATTCTTCTACCCTACAGAACCAAAAACATTTTAAGTACTTGTATGATAAACATAAAAATAGTTTTATTGCAAGATAAAACTAAATAGAAAGTAAAAGCTTGATACATTTTCATCTCCCAACATCATGATTGTTTCAGATCCAGCAGAACCCAAATCCTCTTCCCACATACACATCTTAACATAAATCCTCCATGTTGTAGAGTGTACATGCAAATCAGATACACTGTGAACCAACTCCATGGGATATACACGTTTGTTTCTTTGCATTGAATGTAGAGGAGTCGATGGTTTCTGTGATGATATGAGAAAAAAATATAGGTATATATAAACGAATATGAGTGAACAGATTCAAAGAATATAGTTAGGATTAGATATGGAAATATGAATCGTTTCGATGTGTTTGTTTGATATATCTCATTTATGATTATTTAAATATGAGGTAGATAATGATTAAAAATGATTCCATATAATCACAGTTTCCATAAATTTAGGTCTTCAAGATACTCAATATTGAATCCGGATTCAAGATAAATTATTAGGAAGCTGTTGTAGAACTTGTTTTAGATTTTGGATATAATTTAGATATTTTATTGTTATTAAGATTACAAAATTATATTAACAAATTTATGAAGAATCTAAACTTACATACAACTAATTCAACTGATATTGTGTATTAATTAACTGTTTGTTGATTTATTTGCAGGATTATGCTAAAACAGTTAAAAAAAATTGGATAAATATCAGTCTGGACAAAGCGATTAAAATAAGTAAGTCTTGTTAAAGTCATCATGCTATAGTTTAATTTGAGTTATAATGGTTTTAGGATTATGGATAGTTTCTAAAGTAGAATAAATAAGATATGTCTTTTGTTAGATATACCGGAGAAAGCATATGATTATGGCTTGGTCTCTTCTCCACGATCCAATCTGATATGAACATATGTAATTAGGCCATACTAAAGAGTTCTATTATAAGCTTTGGCTTAAATAGTGGTTCTGGAATGGTTATTGTTAGGAGGATAGAACAAATAATCAAATAAGTAACACAACAATGATAAACCTTCTAAAATAAAACTCTTAGATAGAAATTTAAACATAAGGAAAAAATGTTTGATAAGATGTTGTTTGAAAAAACAGAACATAAAAAATAGGATAGAAATGTAAGAAAAAAACCTAATAGAAAAAGAAAACAAAAAAAACAATCCATGAGATCAACATTATTTTAAATAGTTGAGTCTTCCCTCAACTCACTTTGCTCCCTTCTGGCCTTCGAGCTTCTCAACCTTAATCTTCTTCAAAAGAACTTTCTTCTGTTCTGCTTCAGCTACTTTGTTGATGGCTTCTTGACCTGCCTCATCAAGTTTGTGTATGAACTTAGGCTGATCATGTTCCTTCGAATTGTCTACAGCAATGACACCATCGACTTTAACATCAGTAGACTGATCATTTTTCTCCGGAGTGTCTAAATCAATGACACAATTGTCTTTCACATCAGATTGTGTTCCAGTGCATTGTTTCTTGCTTGTGGAGTTTTGATCAGATCTATCCGAAGTATCTTCTTTTCTCTTTGATGATGGTGTAGACAGTGAAGTATTAGTAGTGTCATCATGATGAGAACTATTAGTCAGCATCAAAACCTAAAAACATTATGAATTTTTAATTAGGCGAGTAAGGAACAACAAAGATTATCACATCATATAAATCACACTGAAATGAGGAAAATGTATTACCTGGTCACTGGAACTCATGGATGAAAGATCAACAGGATAATCAACTTCAGGTTCAAGGGCAGGGTGATTAAGGTTCTGACTTGTTAAAACCTCAGAAACTTTGTATTCATCATTTCCTCTTGAGATATTATCTTGCTCAACACAAAGAGCAAACTGGTATGTTTTACCAATGATGTTTTTCACAACATCAGGGAGTGGCAGGGGATCATCAAGCTGCATTTAATAGTATACAGGAAGTGTATCATATATTTACCAAAAAGTAAATAAAACGAAATGTAATGAATACAATTAGAAAATACCTCTTCAGTTGTGGGATCCACGAGATCACAAGCTGGAATACCTATGATTTGTTCAACAAAACTATCAAACAACATAAGTTTGCTCTCCCCTGTGTTATCCATAACGTCTAGATGCAGCCAGTACCTATGCAATTAAGAATTATATTCAATATAAATAAAAATTTATGGTAGAATATGATAAAAGTAAAGGCAGATACCAAATAGTATAGCAACAATTACCTTGCTTCAACAGAGGATACGTTTGTATTACATTTGTCACACCTCCAAATTATCTTCTTGGCACCAGAGCTAAGAAGTTTATTGCTTTTGAGAACTTTTCTGTTACATTTGATGTGGGCAAAATAATACCAGGACCAGTCCAAGTCAATTGACAAAATGGTACAGATGAGCTTGACCTTTTCAACCTTAGAACAGATGAAGGAGTCAGCTAAATTAGCTAACTAAGATAAAAATAATAAAAGACAACAAATATTAAATCTGTGATACCTCGAGAGAGGCCTTTAGCTCAGCAATAGTCTTCCTTGGGAATTGTTTGGATCTCTCTTCACGCACCTTGAGAGGCTGGAATCTAGGCTTAGGTTCCATTATTGTCAATGCAAGTCCATCAGAAGGAAGCCTGAGAAACGTAGAATTAGTTAGTTTTCGTAATTTATATTTAGATATATAAAGAGACAGTTAGATGAAAATACAACACTCACATTTGCCTAAAATCATCCACCTCTGTCAAGACAGGGTTGATCAAAACGTCAGAAGCATCAAAAGAGTTTGAAATACTTCTGATTTCTGAAAAACAGAATGGTTTTCAATCAGTAACAATATTTTACGTAATATATGGAGTTATCCGACAAATATGTCATGCAATACCTTTGTAATGGCACAACTTAGCCCACCGGATCAAACAAATGACCTGTCCCCCAATAGAATCTTTTGACACTTTGCTAATTTGATCAGCAAATCTTCCCCACAGTGAACATGGTAGACGGTTATCGCTAAAGATAGAAATTCAAAATCAAAAGTAAATATGATCAAAATAAACTCTAAAGAAAGACTTATTATAGATATTATATAAAACACTCACTCAGTGTCTCTTAGTTGGAAATCAATCTTCTTGGTAGGCTTGCCTTTGACATCCACGCTTTGGATTTCCCCAACATTCACCAGTTGGCCAATGATATCTATAGCAAAGGTAAAACACATTATTTAGTACAATATACATGTACAAAAACTCACAAAAAAAGTAAGCTTTTAAAAAAACTCACCAACCAACTTGTTTTGATCTAAGGTACCACTTAGTACTGAATTAAAAGGAACCAAATCTAGCCAAATCGATTCTGAAATCGTCTCAGAGGGGGAGATGACAGTAGAGTACTCAAATACAATTCTGTAGTTATGAGTTGTTGGTCGATACATTCCTGTTGCCTTCTTCACTGAAAACTCGTCAAATATTCTCCACTCTCCTTTCTTGATTCCACTTTGCAACTTCTGGAGGTGTTCTTTCTTAATTGCTGCTTGAATCTTGTTACCCTGCATTTATAAGAAATAAATGGTAAACCAATCTACTAACATAAATACTTAAAACAATTTGCTAAACACTTATTCATTGTTGACAAACAAAATCCTACTTACATCAGCATCAACCAAGACCATTGATATGTCTATA